>NC_142757.1:29811381-29966180 GCF_054948205.1 Urtica dioica subsp. dioica
TCCTCTACGAGGGCATCGCCTGCGTCTCCGCCCTCCACCCCTCCCCGCCCCTCCTCGAGGCCGCCGCCGCCGTCATCGCCCGCTTCCTCAAGAGCGACTCCCACAACCTCAAGTACATGGGCATCGACTCCCTCTCCCGCCTCATCAAGACCAGCCCCCACATCGCCGACCTCCACCAGCTCGCCGTCATCGACTGCCTCGAGGACCCCGACGACACCCTCAAGCGCAAGACCTTCGACCTCCTCTACCGCATGACCAACTCCTCCAACGTCCACGTCATCGCCGACCGCATGATCCAGTACATGGTCGCCCTCAACGACAACCACTACAAGACCTACATCGCCTCCCGCTGCGTCGAGCTCGCCGAGCAGTTCGCGCCCAGTAACAACTGGTTCATCCAGGTACCCACACTCTACCTCCTTTTAACCACACCTTCCTCTCAAAACTTACACCTCTTGCTCCACAGACCATGAACAAAGTCTTCGAGCACGCTGGGGACCTCGTGAACGTCAAGGTTGCGCATAACTTGATGAGGTTGATCGCTGAAGGCTTCGGAGAGGATGACGAAACCGCAGATTCTCAGCTCAGATCGTCTGCCGTATGTTACTTTCAACGTTCTACACCTTCTATAAGTGATGTTGAACTAAATGCAGTCTCCAATGTCTCAGTTCATGCGTTATTCTTCTCGTGATTGTGCAGGTTCAATCTTACTTGCGTATTCTTGGAGAGCCGAAACTCCCATCGCTGTTTCTTCAGGTATCGTCTCCCTCACTCATTTTTTTCTCGCACCTTGGAATGAAATATCAATGAACTCAAGTTTTGGTCTCATTACAGGTGATTTGCTGGGTGCTGGGGGAATATGGAACTGCTGATGGGAAGTACACTGCTTCGTATATCGCTGGAAAGTTATGTGACGTCGCAGAGGCAAATTCCAATGACGAAACTGTCAGGGTAACTTCTTTATTATATTTTTTTTCCTTCATAGGAGATTCTCTCTAGCTCTATCTGTCTGTCTTGTGTTGTTATGGCACGTTGTGTTTACAGATACAAAAGCCCATCTCCCTGCAACTTTCCACACTTTGTATGTCTATAAATTTACCAATACAGTGCTGCTCTGCTCTTTACAGGCTTATGCTATTACCGCAATCATGAAGATATATGCATTTGAAATATCGGCGGGTAGAAAAGTGGATCTGCTGCCTGAGGTGAGTATTTCATTTCCGTTGGCAAACGCAGTCTGACGTTCGGACTTATGGACACTTTCACAATCGTCATCTACTATGTATTTAGTTTAATTTTATTTGGTATCTTTCTTCCCATGATAAAGATACTTTGTGCTAAAGATAAAAGTAGGAAAATCAGTTCAAGGACTAAGTATATGAATGTGTGGCTTAGGGGGCTTATCATCTGACTGACTCTTGTATCAGGAGAAGTATTTGTTAAGATAAAGGCTTCTTTTAACCCCAAGAGGTCAGTCTAGAGGTAACGGCGATTCTTGGGACCTTGTACATCCCCGGTTCGATTTCCCCTAGGTCCAACAACTGGGGCCACTTGGGTAGTCCCCCGGTCAATAATGCCAGGGCCTCGTGGATATTAGTTGGGTCTAGCCCGGACACCCTGGTTATCAAATACTTATTGGAAGAAAAAAAAAGGAAAGGACATGAAAATTGCTGGGAAAAAGAACTGCATGTGTGTAAATAATCGAGGATAGAGAAAATAATTGAGGATAGAGAACCTAAGAGAAAAGGAACTGCATGTGTGTAAACAACGACCTGCATGTGTGTAAATAATCGAGGATAGAAAAAAGGAACTGCATGTGTGTAAACAAAATTGTTGGGAAAAAGAACTGCATGTCTGTAAACAACAACCTTAAGAGTATTTATTGGGGTTGAAAGTCCAGGGACACTATAATAAAGAGAAAATAATCGAGGATAGAGGAAAAATAAAAGGATCAGCTCTGAAATGAGAGATAATATATGGATTCTGAATGGTGAACATATACTTGATATTGTTTCAAGAGATGGATATCATTTCCATTTAAAAAAAAAAAAAAAAAAACGCTATCAAACATGGGGCACAAATGACTAAGATTTCCTTTAGTTGGATATTGGAGCAATCTTCCACTAGTCTTTGGTGAAATTGAAACTATGATTTCAGTTTCATGCGTTTCACCTTGTATTTCATTTCGGTACAAGTAGTATAGTAGTCCTCACAAGGTTCGACTTAAAATATAATCTTATCTCCTGTTACTCTTTGCAGTGTCAATCATTGGTTGAAGAACTTGCAGCCTCCCACTCAACAGACCTGCAGCAACGGGCATACGAATTGCAAGCTGTCGTTGGCTTGGATGCTCATGCTCTTGCGGCTAGCATGCCATTAGATGCAAGTTGTGAAGACGTCGAGGTCATATATATCTTCCATCTTTATGCTTAAAATATTGGGGAATATAGATTGTTATTGTAAGTACGAAGTGTGATTTATATGCAGGTTAAAAAAGGCCTTTCATTTCTCAATCATTACGTTGATCAATCAATTGAAAAAGGTGCTCAGCCGTACATTGCAGACAGCGAGCGATCTGGAGCAATAAGCATCAGTAGCTTCGGAGGCCAAGAGCAACATGAAACGCGAGGCCACGGCCTGAAATTTGAGGCATATGAGGCTCCAAAGCCACCTGTTCCAGCAAGGGTAGCTCCCCTCAGCTCTTCAACCGAACTTGTTCCGGTACCCGAACCCTCTTATCCTTCAGAGAGCCATCAGGCAACTTCGGCGTCAGATCCACAACTGAAACTCCGGCTCGATGGCGTCCAGAAGAAGTGGGGTAGGCCCACATACTCATCTTCGGCATCGCAGTCGTCCGCTTCTACTTCTGCTTCTCAAAAGGCAGCGAACGGGGTTGCGCAAGATGTCCCCACCGGCGGTGTGAGTTCCAAAGCGCGAGAAACTTATGATACAAGAAAGCCACCGGTAGAGATTAACCCAGAAAAACAGAGGCTCGCGGCTTCGTTATTTGGGGGTTCGGCGAAACCAGAAAGAAAGCCTTCTGCTTCTGCAAGCCATAAAACCAGCAGCAGCCGTTCAGTGGAGAAGGCTCAGGCTGCAAAAGCGGCCCCGGAGAGAACAGCCCTGGTGGCCGATTTGCTGGATTTCAGTGAAGGAAACGTGGCTGCCAGTGGTGCTACAGTTGTTGACCCGTTCATGCAGTTGGAAGGGCTTCTCGACTCATCATCGAACCCCGGCGGCTCGGATCGCAGTTCGGACAGTCCTGATTTGATGGGGCTGTATGGAGATGGAGCCGATCCCGCTGGGGTTGGCAACGGTGGTGCGGGCACTCAGTCAAGCAAGGGCCCGAGTGCAAAAAAGTCACTGGAAAAGGATGCGCTGGTGAGGCAGATGGGTGTCAACCCAACAAGTGACAACCCCAACTTGTTTCGAGATTTGCTTGGCTGAAAATTCTCCCTAAAATTGTATTCCATAACAACAAAATAAGCCATGTGGAGTGAACAGAGATAGAAGTTGTAGAAACCTAGGACAGACTGAGTTGGTGGTGATGGAAATTCATACGGTGGATGGACTTGATTATCCTTTTCTCTTTTCTCCTTTCTCCTTTCTCGTGTAATTTTGGGTGAGATTTTTGTTTTGTTTTGGCAACAGAGAGCTTTGTTTGTTTTGGACTCCCGAGTTAAAAAATATTATTTCCCCTGCATCTTAATGGGTGGCCGGCATATTTTGTTGAAAAGTCAGAAATGTATTAATAATAAATGACTATTTTTCGTTACACTCTGTGAACAACCTGCATCAGAAAATCACAAGGGCACGGCACGAGTACATCTTATGGTAAACATATTTTAAGCAAATGGTGTGTTATGTTCGGACTACCAAAGCTAATTATATAGCAACATATGTCTTATGGACGAGAGCAGTACCAACTTTGAAATGAATGACTCGTTTTATTGGGTGTACAAAATAGAGACGCATGGTGTACAGGCATGATGTCGTGTCTTCTCATATTTTTTTAATTAACAAATGAGGTATTCGTGAAAGTCAAGAGTAGAGAGGTGATATAAAAAGTCGTAGAGAAGAGAAATTGGTTGATTGAGAAAGAAGGAAGAAGAGGAAGAATGCTTGTAGAAGAATCGGATTGTCCGCTGGTGGCGGAGGAGGGTGGGTGGGAGGCTGGGAGAGGGAGAAGAAGAGACGTCCACATACTGTGCGCGGCATTCCTGCTGGTGTTCCTGGCGTACGGAGCTGCCCAGAATCTGGAGAGCAGTGTGAACAGCGAGGCGGGCTTGGGGACGACCTCCCTCGGCGTCCTCTACGTCTCTTTCATGCTCTTCTCCTTCTTCGCCTCCTTTGTCGTCCGCTTTCTCGGCTCCAAGAATGCCTTGCTTCTCGGCACCACGGGCTATTGGCTCTTCATCGCCGCCAACCTCGTCCCCTCATGGTCAGTGCCTTTTACCTTGGCCTTACAATTCCACCATCACCATCACCATCACCGTCACCATCACCATGCTTAATGCCTGCCAGGTATACTATGATCCCCGCCTCTCTCTACATGGGCTTTGCCGCTTCTATAATATGGGTTGCCCAGGTGCGTCACATCATCCACTCAATCACGAACCCTTGCTTGTACAGATATTGTCAGTCCAAATTACTTGTTAATTATATTTTAGATCAAGTTTTGCAAGAAGGTGAGCTGCTACGATTTCTGGGTTCGTTTAGGACAGCGTTGACGTTGACTATGACTAGAGCTTCGTTGGGGTTGGGTGGCTTTTGAGAGGTCTTCGATCAGGTGGATGACTTTGTTGTGGTACGCCTGTCCGAACCAAGATAGGATGGAGAAGAGGAAGAGGTAGTCGAAGTTATGCAAATTCCTGAGAGAGTGCGCTGGAGTTTCTGGTTTACTCCGTGCGGCCATGTATTTTCTTGTCAGGATCCAACCGTGGCTGGTTTTTTTAAGAAAATTCTTGATCTTCAGCGGGATTTGGAGGCTCCAAAATAGTTTCCACCAGTTTGTACGTGGGGGGATCTAGTGGAAGCGGTCTGGAATTTTCTATCGAGGCCGAGGGGTATCCACTTTTGACCAAGTATTCACCATCACAACAGTCTTCAGCATCGAGGTTGGGATTTTAGGATGAGGTCCGCCTCCTCGGCAGAGAAGAGGATTTCAAATATTTGGGGTTGTGCAGAAAATTAAAAAGAAAACATTTAGATTGAAAATTTAGAAATAAAATACAGGCGGAGAATGAAACTCCGAAAATTCAGCATTTAGTTATACATTATCCATAAGGAAAATGATTTAATATTCTTTTTCATGCATTTTCGAGTTCCAAAAGAGAGGGACTAAGTGAGGACCATCTTTCAGGGAACATATCTGACCTCCACCGCCCGTGCTCATGCACAACACCACCACTTGCCCGAAACAACCGTCATTGGCCGCTTCAACGGCGAGTTTTGGGCCGTCTTTGCCTCTCACCAGGTAACTCCCAATTCTCTCTCTCTCTCTCTCTCTCTCTCTCTCTCTCTCTCTCTCTCTCTCTCTCTCTCTCTCTCTCTCTTTCTCTCTCATGCATTCACTCGCTGTTTTGATTATTTGGGACGCAGGTCGTGGGCAACCTCATCTCACTTGCACTGCTTAGAGGCACACACACTCAAACCACGTTGCTGTTTGTGGTGTTTCTTTGCAGCATGACTTTGGGTACCATCCTCATGTGCTTCTTGCATAAACAACAACACGACCACTCGCAACAACGCTCCTCTTCCCTCTCAACCTCCCTTTTCGCTCCGCTCCTTAATGTCCGAATGCTCTTCATTGTCCCTCTCATCGCATATTCTGGTCTGCAACAAGCGTTTGTCTGGTAGCTGCTTCCACGCTCACACGACTCCACATCATTACCCTCAGGTCTAAAAAACCATGTCTTGTTTGCAGGGCCGAGTTCACCAAGTACATCGTAACTCCCTCTCTGGGTGTTTCTGGTGTTGGAGCTACTATGGCTCTCTATGGGGCCACTGATGCCATTGTAAGCACTTTCCCAGAACTTCACATTATCATCATAAAAAGAATTATGCCCTCAACTTTTGTATTTTGTCTCGCAGTTTTCACTGGCTGCCGGTCGGCTCACCTCTGGTCTCGAGTCCATCACGCTCATAGTTTCTGGCGGTGTTTTTGCTCAAGCTATTGTATTCCTCTGGATTCTCCTAAAATACAGGTTTACTAAATATTTTTCTTGGCATAAGTCTCAATAATACAAATGGAATTGATTTATAATGTCGGACAACAACTTCGTTATGCAGCGGTACTAGCGGAGCAGGAGTGGGTGTTTTATACCCATTTGTGATGGCAGCTCTATTGGGCATCGGCGATGGGGTTCTTAACACACAGCTCAACGCCTTACTTGGGATGCTCTTCAAGCAGGACACGGTATGTAATGCAATGCCAATGAAATGCGATATTCAAGATTTCGACAAAGTAATGATGTGTGTTGGGACTGGGAGCAGGAAGGAGCGTTTGCGCAGCTGAAAGTGTGGCAGAGCGCGGCAATAGCGCTCGTCTTCTTTCTCACTCCAAACATCTCGTTGCAGGCAATGGTGTTGATTATGATTGCTGGGCTGTGCGTCTCATACGCGTCTTTTCTTTTTCTCTCTCTTGTGTCGGAGAAGGCGTTTTCGTCACGCACCCAATCCGTGATGTGATATTGTGATCCCAAAACCACATCATACAAAACTGTTGATGCCACGTTGCTTGCTGTAAAGTATTTCCCATATTAACATCAGTCGTTTTCCTGCTTGGATCCATGGGTGGTCCCAGAAATAAATACAATTTAAATTTGACTTGTTTCCATGTGTGGGCGGGCGGTGGTGATGGTGTCCTGACGAAGTGGCCCTTTGAGTCACGCCTCACATGGAAGAGCACATTTGTTTGTGTTAATAAACGTTTTTATAAGATTGCGAGGATACTACTTGACGTCATGCGCTACGAGATGCAATCGAATTTGGTCAGCTAATCTGGTGGGGTCAGGAGTCAAACCGTGTTAGTACACCTAAACTAAAACTGAAACATAAGACTGTCTTGGGAGTCGTTGAGATTAGGTAATGCTGCGATTATGTGTGTTATTTAAGGGGGGTTTGGTTTTCTTCTCCAAACGAACATGGCGTTGATGGATGTGGTGTCATTTGTGTCGTGTCGGTGGCCGTTGATGGCGTACGCGGCCGGGTGGACGGCGGTCCTCACCGTGGCGGTGGCGGTGGCGTCTTTCTCCCCCGAAGCAGCTTTCGTCTCCGCAATCTCGCCACACTCCTCGTCTCCGTGCAAATATCCCGACCTCTCGATCAGACTCCCACTCGACATCCCGGCAGAGATCCTCTGCTTCCCGGCCCATCGCTTCGCCGCCTCCAACATCGATCTCATAGTCCCTCCCATCTTCGCCGCTCTCGTTGTCGCCGCCTCTGCGTGTTTGGTCCGTGCTGTCTCCTTGTGGGCGGACGATCTGCCTCTCTGAATTTTATACACTTTGCTCTGCTTATTACTAACATTAGAGGGAATTGGAATCATTTCATTGATATTAGTCATCTATTGTTTGTCTTGTATCCTTCATTCATGTTACACGTAGAGAGAAATAAGATGGAGTATATTTTGAAAAACACAAACAGAAAGGGTGAGCATGTTTCAGTCGATTCCCCTTGGCTACGAAACAAAGAGAACTAGGAACGAGAAGCGGCGTTGACGAGCTTGTTGCTGGAGTCCCAGAGTTTGGAGGCCAGTGTTTGGTCTCTGGCCAGTGAGCTTGCCTCGAACTCGTTGCAATCCAGGAAGTACTTTCCGGTTGTACCCTTGAGCTTCGGGTGGAGCGCCACGTAGCACGTTGTTGCCGCTCCCTGATACACCACAATCAACTTTCGATCAATCAATTTAACTGGAAGGAACGCTTGCCAGTTCCATAGTCAGTTCTAATAACTAACAAGTTAAATTACCTGAGCCACGTTCTTCCACAGGATACAAGTGAAGAACTTTAATGTTTCTGCTTGAATCACGCGTGTGTGATGTGAGTACAGCTACATACATAACACGTGAAGAGAGAGAAAAAAAAAATTAAAGCAACAACGTACTCATGAGAAGAGGCGAGTGCCTCATGAGAGGCGTCATAATGAGTCCTGGGTGGACCGAGTTCACCGTTATGTTCACACCCTCTTCCTGAGAAGACTAAACAATCAACACACATATCCCCTCTTGATCACTCAACAAGACCACAACTACTTATAATTCTTTTTTCAAACATTACCCGCAATCTCCGTGACAGCTCGTTGGCGTGTAATATGTTTGCTAGTTTGGACTGCCCATACGCCCTCTTGTCAGAATAGCTGCGAGGCTCAGCCAAAGTACACCAGTTGGTCAAACATCACAAACCTATAGCCTACCCTTGTTGTATGTACTATGTATATAGGTATATGTATACCTCTTCCAGTCATTTATCTTATCGAACCGGATTCCTTGGTCGTAAGTGTGGACGTGAGCTATGGACGATAGATTCACGATCCTGCCTTCGATACCGCTGCTTCTTGCCGTCTCCTTCATTTTCTCGAGGAGGAGGTTCGTCAAATGGAAATGACCTTGCAAAAACAAACAACATTCATCGCTCCATTGAGATCGAGATGGTGAAAGAGAAAACAGCCTAGCTAGGTAGATCTTACTTACCAAGGTGGTTTGTGGCAAACTGCATCTCTATCCCATCCTCGGAAAGCTTGAAAGGGCAGAACATAACTCCGGCATTGTTTCTGAAGTGCAAAAGCAATAGAGGATATTAAGATATGAGAGAGAGAGGTATCGTTTTGGTGATGTTTGTTACATTAGGATGTTGAGAGGGAGGGAGAGAGCGTTGAAGCTGCGGACGAAGTGTGTGACGGAGTTGATGGAGGACAAGTCGAGGCTGAGGACGTTGAGACGGGCGTTCGGGGCGTCTTTGAGGATGAGCTGTTTCGCTTCATTCGCGGCGTCGGTGTTTCTGGCGGCGATCACCACATGGGCTCCTCGTACAGCCAAAACCCTGGACGTCTCGAGCCCGATCCCGCTGCCACCGCCTGTCACCAACACACACCTCTAACCTTTTATATTTACAAACCAACCAGGTTATATATATGGCGGGCCACACCATATCCAAATATGTATCACCAGCTTCTTTACTATTCCTAGAACTACCACAAACTGAAGTCAGCGCTAAACAAAAGCTCTTGTCAGTAGTGCTATTATCCATATATAATTTACATAGATATGAGAAAATATATAATATGGGAAGTATGACCAGTGACAATGACGGTGAGATTCGAGGCCTCGATTCCTTGGGTTACTTGGTCGGCGGTAGAGGCGGATCCAAAGCCGCTCGGGCCGGCTTTTCCGGTGATAAGTGAATAAATGCTCATATTGCTCCTTCTCTTTCTTTTTCGTATATTCTTACGTGAGCCAATGAGAGCGAGGCAGAGTAATATATAATCAGACTATCAGAGAATACTTCTACACGGTTGTGAAAAGGTGAGGTTTAATAAAGCTCAACGACCACTCAACTACTTGGTTCTCCCACCACGCGCTACTTATAAATGCTCTCCTCAACTTTCATGCATTCATGAACCCAAGTGACCTAGATTTGTAGTAGTAGTATTATTACCTAATGTCAACTTAACTATTTTTTGCCTCTTTAGCCGAACCCCGCATGTTACGTTCTCCTTCTTTAGTTTGTTTCATAAATATTCACCTAATTTTTTCTCCACAATTTGTAGTAGTGTCGTTTGTAGTTGATGATAATCCCGCCTGAATATTCAACGTGCTCTGCACTTGTTATGCTCAATATCTAATGTAAATCGTGGGACAATTATTGTAGTATTTTTGTTTGTAGTGGATAAATCTACTCCTCCTGATTCTGACCATATGTAGATTTATATGTACAAATATAAAAAATAAAATAAAAAGAACAAATAAATAAATAACTAACTAAAGGTGGAAGAAAAGTTACAGCTGTCTTTTTTATGCACATAAATTTTATTTCCCTAGATTTATTCTTGTTAATTAAATTGGTATATAGTTTTTAAGGTGCGCGCATATCGTAGACGACCCATTCCATATAAGTTATCCATCCCTTGTCGTACATGAAGCTTCGTCATAATGACAGTATTACGTAGGTAGGGTAAGGAAGAGAGAGATCAGAAAGCATGTTCATTTACTCCTCCCAACCGTACAAGTCCTTGTCCATTTTATCTTACAATAAATTGGTACTATTTTTTAGGACAAGGAAAGTCGAGTAGTCCCTGTGTGTCAATTTCGCTTATAAATGCGTTGAAGTGATATGACGTTGAAAATTCTCAGCTGGTCATGAGCCTATTATACTCCACTACAATGAGTCACATCTGAATCCGAATTGGATCCTGAGGACACAATCCTACGCTTTTAGTGCCCAAGTGGTTATTGGGCTGTACCCCCAAATGCGTATTATTGGGCTTCTGGGCTCTGGTTTCTATTCACTTTCTCTTACGTGGTAGTGGGCTTAATCCTTTTTTTACATGGATGACTTGTGGACGAGAGATGGGAGCGGAAAGCACCTGGCCCAAATTAATTTATTTTTATAAAAATATAATATAAATAGTAATTTTTACAAGTAATGAAAAAGAAAAAAAAAACGCCAGACAGAGAGCGCAGGGGTTGAATTTGGGGGTGTTCATATTAAAGCGGAAGCGATCGGATCGGGATCGGATCTGATTGGATGGCGGCGTCGCGGCGGCTTCGGGAGCTGCAGGCGCAGACGGGGAACAAGATCTGCGTGGATTGCGCGCAGAAGAACCCGCAGTGGGCGTCGGTGTCGTACGGCGTGTTCATGTGCCTGGAGTGCTCGGGGAAGCACCGCGGCCTGGGAGTCCACATCTCCTTCGTCCGCTCCGTCACCATGGACTCCTGGTCCGACATCCAGATCCGCAAGATGGAGTCCGGCGGCAACGACCGCCTCAACGCCTTCTTCGCTCAGTACGGCGTCCCCAAGACCACCGACATCGTCTCCAAGTACAACTCCTCCGCCGCCTCCGTCTACCGCGACCGCATCCAGGCCCTCGCCGACGGCAGGCCCTGGCGGGACCCGCCCGTAGTCAAGGATCAGAAGCCCCCCTCCGCCTCCGCCTCCGCCTCCGGGTGGGACTCCTGGGACGCCCCGCCCGCCGCCGACATTCGCCGCAACCAGTCCGCCGGGAACGTGCGCGGCGTCGGCGGAGGCGCCCCGGCGCGCTCCAAGTCCACCGAGGACATGTTCACGCGCGCCGACCTCGAGGCTTCCGCCGCCAGCAAGGACAGCTTCTTCGCACGGAGGCAGGCCGAGAATCAGTCCCGCCCCGAGGGCCTGCCCCCCTCCCAGGGAGGCAAGTACGTCGGCTTCGGCTCTACCCCTGCCCCCTCCAACGCCGCCTCTGCTCCCCAGAGGAACGGCGGCGATGTCATGTCCGTCGTGTCTCAGGTGAATGGATGAATTGATCGATCGATTACATGGCTGGTTGATATCTAATGTTTTTTGTGTTTGGGTGGCTTTTGCAGGGGTTTGGGAGACTGTCTCTGGCTGCACAGCAGGCCGCCAATGTGGTCCAAGCCGAGATCTCGTCAAAGGTAAGCCTCTACTTTTGGGATTTTCTTTTGCTTGGAAGATTGAAATATTTTTCTCTTGTTTTTTTTGTTTGGATGACTCAAATACCATGAAAATTAAAAAAATTAAAGCTAGTGTACATGTGGAATATCGAATATAGAATCCATCCTCTACCGATGCGAGTTCCTTTGGATTTCGGTTTCATTGTTTCCTTGCTATGAACACTTGCCGGGTTCTAGACATCAATTAACTAGATAGTAACTAAAGTAAGAGAAGAATGGAATGTTGGTGTCTGTGATGACCATGTGTTAGGTTAAAGAGGGAGGGTACGATCACAAGGTGAACGAGACGGTGAACGTGGTGACCACGAAGACCACTGAAATCGGACACAAGACCTGGGGACTCATGAAAGGTGTCATGGCTATGGCCTCCCAGAAAGTCGAAGAGTTCACCAAAGAATCAAACAGCAACAACAACAGCAGCAACAACAATACCTACAACAGCAATGGCAACGCCGGCTATTACCAACAATTCAACAGCACCAAGGATCAGACTTCCTCCTCCTCCACCTCGTGGGATGATTGGGACCAAAAGGACGAGCGCAACAAGGAAGAACCAGTGTCCCACAACAAGACCAAGAACAACAAGGCCGATGATGGTTGGGCCGGGTGGGACGATGGGTTTGACGATGGCTTCTACCAGTCTGCTTCTTCCGATGCCTCCAAGCCTGTTTCCAAGTCCGATTCTGCATGGACCGGCGGCGGATTTCACTGAGGTCACAGGGCTACCTCATTTTTCTCCACCTATTACAAATCTAAACTTTTTTCTCTCAAGATAGTATATTCCATTCTTGTTTTTTGTTTTTTCTTATTTATTAAAATGTAACCTATTCTGCATCAACTTTGGCGTGTCTGTTTCAAGATATTTTATTCCATGTTTGTGTCAACAAGGCGATTCAAATTAGAACTGCTTGTCATGAAGCTGAAAGTGTTTTTTTGTTTTTTTTTTAATTTGATATCATATGGTTACATATTTATTCTATATGCGCAAGCCTGTATTAGTACGGATCCATCAATTGGCCATATTTTCCGCTTCAAATTCTATCAAGGAGCATATACAAGCACGGAACATAAATTAATCAGTTGATTCATAAAAAAGCTGTAAAGCTTCATTTGTACATATGCAATCACGGTTTCCAAAAACAGCTGACCATGTCTAGTATCAATAAATACAGATCGTCTACTACGAGATAATTTTTTTTTTTTTTTAAGGTGATACTACAAGATAATTACCGATCTCAAGACTACTCTTTTTACTGTATGATGTACCAAAACTAACTCCAAAATGGCCTAGAGGCAAAAGCAGAACCTGAATTCACCTTCCTTGCCGGCGCCTTTTCCGAGGTTCAGATCGACTCCCTTACAATAGAGACAAAAGGTTAAGCATGTAAAATATGTTTTAATCTCGAGCAGACAACATAAAGGGTACATTAGTGTTCATTCTTCATTTTAACCAAAAGAAATAGTATGAACTAGTATTGATAAAGTGAGCTTAAAGTTAAGTGGAAATAGCTAAAAATTCAAGGGAATATAGACGCAGTTGAGGAGGTAAGATGACATGCTTATGGATATTCAAGATGCTAAACTACTTGGTTGCTTCACTTCAACTCCTAAAAAAGATTGGAACTTGTATTTTTTTAACATAAAATGCAAGTTAGAATGTTACTGGAAAACTATTAACATAATTATAAACGACTGGCTCTATACAAAATATAACAATGTGCAAACCTCTCTCCGGGACAGGCACAGATCGCTCTTCCCATATGCCAGAAACAGTACGATCCTGAATTACCATAATAACAAAACAAAACATTATATTATATACCCCCATCCCCTACGGATCAAACAAAAAGGTAAAAACATAATCATAAATAGTTTAATTTAAGTTTGACAGAGAGTAAATGCAACACAAAACTTAATATGGCGCCCTATACTTAGGGTGTAAACAACCCGAGCTTTAAGCATAAAATTGATATTTGAGTTCCCAGATATTCAGATTGAAAATACTCACGAACAGGCTCATCAAAGAGCTCGGTCACAGCCTATACTCTAGAATGACAATATCGTTCCAAATTCAAGCACAGCACACTCAAAACACAAAACAGCCATGGAGCAAGATAAACACAAGATGTCGTAAGAATAACAATTGTCATGTATTGAAATAGAAGATACATAAAAATCCTAACATTTTGTTTTTTTAGTGTATGACAGGAAAGCTAAGCAACTTGTGAATCCAAAAAAAAAAAAAAAAACAGTTACCACACTGACCATTTCATAAACTGGGATCTGATTCCGCCAGAATTCTAAAGTAGGCAGCAGTATTCGCCCTACAACACATATAAGTAGCAAGTGTCAGCATAATTATATGTAAAAAATATTAAATAATAATAATAATAAACCCTTTCAACATTTAACGAAAGAATTTCTAGAGAGATATGCAAGGTACTGAGAATAATGAGGTGGGGAAAGTCTCACCA
Organism: Urtica dioica subsp. dioica; assembly: GCF_054948205.1. NCBI lineage: Eukaryota > Viridiplantae > Streptophyta > Magnoliopsida > Rosales > Urticaceae > Urtica > Urtica dioica. Next base: position 29,825,521 of record NC_142757.1, read on the forward strand.
GATCTCGATCTTCCAACACTCAAACTTTCAGGTGAAAGTACATACTTTTCTGGTTGCTGAGATCTCGATGTTCCCTAGAGTAAAACAAAACATCAAATGACAAATAATACATGCTATGAAGAAATGCTATTCCAAGGTCTTGAATTTCTGAGAAAACTTCTTATTTGATGATCCCGAGACTTCAGTAACATCTCCAACACATCTCAGTCAAGAGAAAGGCATGAATATGTAATCAAGGAAATAGTTAACTCACTAAACAAAGACCAAGACGCGCGTAAATGATGTGAAAGTATGCAGATATTTTGTATGCAACACAGGATAGAAACACAAATTACATAGTTAAAAGAACATAACCGATCAATCCAAAAGAATATAAGGAATAGCAAGTGTAGACCAACTTCCTTACTTGTTCCTCGAAGATGATTTTCTTCTTTATTTTGTTACGAGGTGTGTTGGGATTGTTTTGACGCACAGTTCCAGTAGATTTCCTCTCTGGTCTTTTCCCAACTGTACTTTTCTGTTTGGCATCACCTTGTGGCACGTCTGTAAGTAATGAGCAAAACACAAAAAGGGTGAACTAAGAGAACAAACTCACATGTGAATGACAATTTGCAAAGGACCGGAGGCTGGGGATTCCAGCTGTGAAACGAGAAGGTCAACCTCGGCCTTTTGAGACATGTGAATGAACGAAGGTTTAACATTTATTTATAGAAAGGCAGAGTAAGGAAGTACTGGTTTCAAGTGCATATTGCTGCCAGTTTTCAGGGAACCCCAAACAGAACTTCTTCACAACCTGCGGCCAGAAATATCACTCAGATATAGAGAGCGAGCGAGAGAGAGAGAGAGAGAGAAGAGAGAATGGACATGCCTGTTTTGGGAAGCCATTGTCAATGGACTTCTGGGTGTTGATAACGCCCTTGAGGATGACGCTCACTCCGTCGTCGGTCTCGAGCGTAAACACATCGAACCTCTTGGCTATGGGCGCGGACGAGAACACTCTCACGACTTGCTTCCTGTTCGAACAGACCCACAATCGCCATTATTTGAAACCATAAAAGCAAGATGCCGAACCCAAAAAAAAAACCTACTGCGCCGAGGTGATGCCTGAGACCGAGATACCGGTCTTGTTGCCGTCTTGGCTCTTCACCAACCACCAATCCAACAATGTTATCTAACGAGAAGAAATAAGAAGATCATTACAAACAAACAAACCGTTGGCGAGCGAGTGAGATTGTATTTAAAGAGTATCACCGTTTTTCTAAAGGTCGACTCGGACTTCTGGGGGGTAGATGCCATGCCAGCGCCGGAGCTCATTTCGCTTTACTCCGATTCTACCAAAAAACATAAATAATTAATTATTGAGCAGCTGCGGCGAATATACCAAAACCTTCGTCTTTTGGTGCTATTTCAAGGGAATTTTGAAAATGGAGATATTTTGCTCTCTCTTGAGAAATTTACCCGATTCTCGGTTTTTAAGTCCAGGACAACTTGTGTAAATATAAAATTTTAATATATAAATCAAATAAAATAATAAATATTATGAATTAAGTTATAAAAATGTCATATATAAATTATACAGATATATATACATATTTATACAACTATATATATATATATATATATATATATATTGGGTATGAATATATTGAGATTGAAATTAACAAGAGTATTTGATATGATATTGGGGCAAAAACAATTGGATATTGAAGATTATAAAATATAATTAGCATAAATTTTTTGTTTAAAAATTAAAAGAGAGATATATATATATATATATATATATATATATTTAACTTATTAGGTAAGATTATTTTCATTCGGTTTTCCATGGAAAACGACATATTGCCATTTTTCACATTTTTCATTCAGTTTTTCGTCGGCGTGTCGATTTTCCGTAAATTAGCAGATTCGAAGCGGCATCGAAAATGACATTTGAAACTTTATCTAGTATAGACTAGTTGGTAATTTCACACGACCTCTAAAATGGAGGCCCACCGGTAGCAAAGCTACCATTAAAAAAACTTGAAAATGTAAAATAGTCAAATATTTTTGTTTAAATAGACAATTCTTATGATGTAGCAGTTGAACCAATTTATTACTTCCGATTTTGCTATTTTATTTTTCTATTTTCAAATTAAAAATTAAAAATGAAAGAACAAATTAATATGTTTATTTTGGGATCTTCTTTTCAAATAAATTCTCTCGCTCTCTCTCTCCTATTAATTGTTAAATTTAAATGCCTAATATCTCATTCAGCACAAAATCACGTTAAAATAAAATTTAAACCAAAAAATCATTTCCTCTTTAGAATTTCTCTCTTGCGAAGAACATGAAGATCGAATTCTTCATCACAAAACTCACCAAAATAAAGAAATCATCCATCAAAAATGTATTAAAAACGTGCGAATTTGGAAGTGGAGGAGCCAGCCAGTTCTATTCCTCGATCGGTTTTTATGAGCTCGTGTACACCTTTATTCGTATTCTCTTGTGGTTACTCTCGAAGTGGAGGAGCCAACCAGTTCAAGCTCATCGATTCAAATTCATTGCAAACTAGCCGCGTACAAGTTCAAGGAAGTCTTTGAGATATATTGAGAGCTTTTTAAGAAGATTTTTTTAGTCATCATGATTTGAGTGCTGAACTAATCCAAATTTTGCATGGGCATTTATTTGCAAAAGGTTATTTAGTCTAGGTGGGCTAACCTTTTATTAGGGGTGTAATCGTGTGCGATTAATTGATTTTTCATGTGCTATCAATCCGAATCGATATAACTAATTCTTTATTTGAAAACCAAATCAACTCGACTAAAAGCTAATATCAAACCAAACAAAAAAATAATAATCGGGTTAGTTTAGCTTTGTTTGTTCAGATTAATTTTCTCAACACATAACTTTATAACTCGCTATCCTAAATAAAAACAAATTTTTGCTTATCTTGCGAAATGTACATATTAAAATAAAATTATCCATAATTTTAATAAACAAATCTACATGTTTTCTTAATCAATAAGTCTAATGAGTACGGTTCAAATTTAATTATAATGAGTATTGTCTAATTTGTTTAATTCTAATGAGTAAAGTTAATTAGGGCATATATAGTTTTGAGTTGGGAGTTCGAGGTATTATCATTATAGAATGAGACTCACATATACGAAATCTAGCTCCCCAAATGAGATGTAATGTTCATTAACCTAAAGGTTAATTCTATATCCAATTAATAATTGCATAATATGGTTTTCTTTTCTCTTTTTCAATCAATTTTACTTGAAGCTAAAATATAGCATGCGAATGGTATAATAGTATTACACAACTCTCTTTTCAAGGGAACCTAGAAGATCAGTAGTCATGTACGTAATGAGTGTATCAATGGAGGTTTAATGATTGACTACATATAATTCTAATAGTACAGTTAGTGCAGCTCCGGTTCATTTTGTAGGATGATACTTGTTGATGTCGAATTCTGGGTCGATCAATAATCACAAATAATAATATATTTATATTTGATTTTTATTTAATGAGGGTTTCAGAAGACGTCGTATAAGAAACGATATAGAAATGAGAATGATAAAATAAGAAGGAAATAAGAATAACTTTATTGATCGTGAAACTGAATTACAAAGGGGGGGCGAAGTGACGAGCTCACGAAGGCGAACTCAACACTGAAAATGATGCAAGCGTGATGAATAATGATTGATAGATAAAAAAAATCGTAATCTTCTTTTCGCGAATCGACATCTTATCTTCTATGTATAGACGAGGCGGAGCTTCTTCACTGAAGACACGTGCTTCTTGATCTGTTCTCCTCGTCAAGGGTGAAGTCGTCTCAGTTCCGGTCTTCGCGGCGAGGTCGCCTCTTCTAGCCAGGTGGACGTGATCGAGCTGGAGTCCTTCAAAGAGCTGGAAAGTGTTATTCGACTTGGACCGATCTGTCGAGATCGAACTAGGCCCATAATTGATTCCGTGGGCCGATCTTCAAATGGATACTGGGCTTTGGTCGGGCCAAAGCTCATCCGAGATAAATATTTAAATAATTGAATTTTTATACCCCCACAATTAGCCCCCAAATATTTTGAAAATATTTACCGCGGAAAATTCGAACCACCTCGAATTTAAGGGGGAAATCAAATATTTTGTGACACGTGGCATTGCGCGGAAGTGCTTCTCTCCACATGTGGCGAGAGATGGTTGCACTTCGTAAGTCGAAGTCGAAAAGTTGGGGCGTCTATTGATATCTTTGCAGATATCAAGGAAATATCTTCGATTTGATTTTATTCATTTTCCTAAATCATTAGATTTTTTCAAGATTTTTGGTTAATAATGAAATGTAAAAATAAGCGCGTCGAAGAGTCACTTGTTCTCATTTATATTCTCATCATCTGCGGTTAAAAGGTAATTCTCTCTTTTGAACTTCTCTCTTTATTTCGAGCTTGAGTTCTCTCTCTAAGTTCTTTGAATTTGCTTAGACTTCGGCTATTTCTCAATCTCAGCTCGACTAGCGAACTCAAACGAGTTCATATCTTTAAACACTTCGCCCTTAGGAAACTTCAGAATTAGATGTCGAGCTCAGGACTTCGCCCTTCAGGGTCTTAGCCCTTTGGAAACGAGGACATCCTTCTTCCCTCTGCCGTGACCTCGGCCGACCTCAGGGGAATTCGCGAAAAATACCAAATCCCCCCAGAAATTAAAATTCTTCTTCCCCCTCCCGGAGCTACTGCCGATACCATCGTGGAGGGCTTTTGTTGCATATACGAAATTTGGCTAGAGAAATGCGGGCTAGGATTTCCTATTCACCCTCTTTTATTCGACTTCGTCCAGACTCTAGGGTTGACACTACCCCAGATGTGCCCAAATTTCGTTAGGATAGTAATGGGTCTAATAGTTGTGGCCCATGAAGAAAAAGTCGAACTCACACTGATGGATTTAGTCCGTCTTTGTGTTGTTAAGGCAAATTCGAAACACGATCCAAAGTGTTTCTATCTTTCGAGGGCTGTAGGCAAGGGAGTGATCTTGGGCCTACCTTCGAAAGATAAATTTTGAGCACTCCCTCGGGGATCGAGCTCGTTCTTTCTCGTCGAAGTGAGCGAGCTCGCCGAGTATGCACAGAAATTTATTTTATTCTTTTATTTATTTTTTTATGGGTAAGCGAGATAAACTAACATTTATCTATTTTATTTTTCAGAAAAGATCAGGGCGCCTTCTCAAGGAGTAGAGTTCGCCGAGAAGCTCTCGATATTTCAGGAGGGTGAAGTAGAGTGGTCGAACTTTACTTCTTACAGATTCATTTCGGCCAAACTTTGGCCTTGCCCACCGGCTATCTTAGAAGATTTCGAAGAAGGTTAGTTCGACGAACGTCGACTACGTCCTCCTTCTTACAGTCAATTGCATACGTGCTATTTTTTCTGAAGTTTTTATTATTATTTTTTTATTTGTAATTAGACGTAGGGGATAATATGAACACCCCGGTCAGCGCTCGTGAAGTGAGAAAGAACAAGAAGGGGGGTACTGCCTCGACTTCGACCCCAGCCCCGTCGGCACCCGTCAATGATCCTGAGGTCGAAGTGACCGGGGTTCCTCTGACGTCCAAGATCTCGGTCGTCATGGTGCCTACTGACGAGGTACCCGAGACGACCGAAGTTGCTCCGACGGGCGTCTAGGAAGCCGAAGCCCCTGGGGTCGAGGAAGGCCGTGCCTCAGAAGGAGCCGAGGTCGTGACGGTACCCAAGAAGAGAAAGATGCCAGTGAATCGAATCACTGATGGCGGAGCCCCTGGAGAAGGGGAGAAGAGGAAGAAGAAAGATCAAGCCCCTGACCTCGTCGGCAGGGACGAAGAAGAACCCGCCCTTGAAGCCCCGTGGCCATGGAGGCTCGGGCCGACAAGGGCAAGGCGCCGCAGAAGGAAGCAGGTCCTCATCGAAATCGAAGTCTGGAGGCCGAGCTGATGCCGCCCCGTCTGCATCCCGGAAGAAGAAACATATCATCAACTTCCACTACGCGCAAGATCACATGTTGTGCGATGATATCTATTCTTCGGCGGGGTTTCTTCGTCAGCTGACCTGCCCCGACATGGGGCTCCCAAAAGTACCTGAGCTCGTCGAGACGGACTGGTACAGGATGATGGCTTCAGCCATCACCGGGGTAAGTGTCTATTCGTATATATATTATTTTTTTTAGCAGTCGATCTGATATACTTGGTGAGATTTCCGGTTTTCGAATTATCTGTCAATCGAGCTGACGAAAATTTCATTGTGTTTCAGCTTTCTACCCAGCTGAACCGAGGTGTTTTTCGTTATGAAAAGGCATCCGTGATGCTAGGGCTGAGCGGGCTCAGTTGGCCGAGGTTCAACGAGGGACGGAGTCCACACAGGCTGAGCTCAAGGAGATGAACGACAAGTTCGTCGTCCTTCATGACGATCTCATTGCCAAGGACACTCCTTTGGAGAGGTCGAACGGTAAGATTGAACGCCTCATTGGCAAAGTCCAATTCTTATACGTTGACCTCAATGACAAGAAGGAAAAGATCAAGGGATGGACAGCTCGTTCTGACGGCCTCCAAAGGGAGAAGGAGAAGTTGTTAGCCGATCTGGCGGCCCGGGACAAAGAGCTGAAAGATGCTCTTGAAGAGCTCGCCGGGTCGAAGAGGGCAGCGAAGACGGATTGTGACCGGGCTGTTCATGCAGCGAAGAAGGCGACTTTGCTAAAGTATCGAGAACAGATACTTAAGCATCGTGTGCAGAAGGAGAAGATGGATGAGGCCGTCCTCATCCTAAAGAAACTCGAACAGTGCCGGGGGAACAAGGAATTGATCTCGGAGGCCTTAAAAAGCAAGATCTCAGATTGGGCGGTCAAGATGAAGGATACTGAGGATGACATCGTCTAGTATGAGGCCGATTATGCGGCCATCGCCGTTCCTGAGGTCGAGGACATCTTGTTCACCCCGTACTCGGACTGATCTCCTACCGACACCTCCGTGACCGAAGTTGAGACCGCAACCATCAATGAGCATGGTTCGATGCTCGATCGAACTGATGAGGTCCTCAACTCCATCCCGGAGGGGAACGAAGAGGTGGCGACGTTCACGCCTACTCCAGTCGAACCCCGAGATCAAGCTTAAGCCTTCTCCAGTCGTCAGCAAGAAATCCATTTTTCTTTTTGTTTTCTTTAGTTTTCAATAAAATGTTTACTTTATTTTTGGGGCCCGCTGGGCGAAGTTTTTTTTTTTTTTAGACAATTATAGGGGGCTTCGGTACCCCTATTTTATTTGGATTATTATTATTTTTATTTTATGCAATGCAATTTCATTTCTTAAGATCTGCCAACTCTTTTAGATCGCCAAATTTTCTTTTGCATGCATGAATGTTTATATTTTGTGTCATTCAGTCCGTCCAACCGATCCGAATGTGTTCACAGTATTATTTAGTTCGCCCCTGAGATAACTGGACTTGCAAAATCCGTTAAGTATTTTAGATAGCTCGTATTTGATCTAAAATGTTTCCCTTAAAGATTTCAAAGAATTCGCTAAGTCTTTTAGATCGTCAGAAATCTAAAAAGTTTCCATTAGGCTGAGGTTTTGTAATGGCTCTACGTTCAAAATCTGTCAAGTCATTCGGGTTGCCACTGGTCCGAAATGTTTCCCCTTAGATTTGAAGCCGAAGTCCGCAAATGAATTTAATCAAGATTATGTTAAGTCTTTTAGATCGTCAGAGATCTAAAAGGTTTCCCTTAAGATTTTTGGATGAGGTCGATGTTGGAATTGATCTAGGGTTTAAGAAAAAGTTTAACGCTTCGGTAAGCGGCGGAATTTTAAAAATTTTCTTTTAACAAGTAAAACCATTTTACTAACCTAGACAAAGAGCAAGCACATGTAAATAAAAACTAATATGAGCATTAAAGATTACTAACCTTTTAGAAGCTTGAACGTTGAGAAGCTTGTGGAAAAGGTTGCAACCTTCGTCTCCCCTCGCAGCACGTCTCTCTTCCTTCCTCGGCGACTCGAGCAACCACGAAAGTTTCTATCACCTAAATCACTCGAGAGAAAAAGGAATTAGTGTGTGGGCACTTTTAAACACTACGACTTAAGAACAAGTCTTAAAGTCGAAGAGCTAAACACTAGGTCAAATGAGGACCTAGGTGCCAAAACCAAAAACGAAATTGAATAGAAAGAGAGAGAGGAGTCGGCCAAGTCTAGAGAGAGAAGCTCTCAAATCTCTAAAACTTGGATGAATCAAATGTGAGGAAATGAGGCTCCTATATTTATAGGAGAAGTCTCATCTTCAATAAGGTAGTTTCCTCTTCTATAGAATATCACATATTCATGAGCACAATATCCCTCCTTTCCCACTTGAGACACATGGCCAAACAAGCCTTCTAGAAGCCTTGATTTGTTTCCTATTTTGTTCCTTCTCTAGGTTGGCCGATTTCCCAAATGCATCCACATGCAAATTTTTTTCCTCTTTTTCTTTTGGCAAGTATCTTGATACATTTATGCACAAAATATTCTCTCTTTCTCTTGGATAGTAGGCACCCATATGGTTTCTAGAAAGGGCTTCTAGAAGCTCCTTTATTTGTTCATGACAACATGAAAATGGTCCATTAAGAATTTTCAATAAAATTCTTACGAAATGAAATTAATCCACAAGGCCCAATAAGACTAATATTGGCCGAGTGATACATGTCATTAAATGACCTTGTCAAAAAATTTATTGACATTCATTTCATCCTATGTCTCAAAAGACAAAAATACCATTTTGACAATTTTCGTAAAACTTGTCTCGTTCTTGTTTTGACTTAGCTTCTAGTTTAACTATTCCTACTCGATGTGATTCGTGACAGTGACCTCATGGATCCAAATGAACAAAGCTTGAGCTAAATACTTGGACTCAAAAGTTCACAAACCTTTTCCAAGTTTAGCTTAATGTCAACTAACTCCACTAAAGAGTTGACACTGAAAATCTCTCGGTTCAAATGAATTTATTTTCTACTCAAGAATTCAACCAAATTATGATGAGCGGATCCACTGAATATTATCTATGCTTACCCTTCATGAATATCATCAGCTAATCGGGATTTACGAAATTACCATTTTACCCTTCTAGCTGTTATTTCCTCAACTCCTTTGTCGCTTGTGAATAAGTCAGAAACAATGTATTGACGAGAAGCTAACAAGTCACATTGTTTCATCCAAGTGAGTCAAGACTCAATTTGGACACTGGCCAGTTCATTTATTCACACTCCAAGGAACAAAGCATGAGGTGATATACATTGCATTTTAGCAATCTTGTACATGAATTCCATATCTATGAGAACTTCACAAAGTTACTCATGACATCTTCACAACTTAGTATTTCACCAATAGGTCCTGTTCGAAATCACATAGTGAGTCCGAACTCTGACTTTCTCAAATGAGAATACGTAAGCTGTGAAATGGCATGTCTCATTTCAGGATTAAGGTAAGCACGATGCAATTCATACGTAGTGACTTTGAGACATAAAAGGTTAAATGGTTTGTTCTTATCTTGTCTCTAGAAGTGCACTGGTCAATTCAGTACCTTCGGAAGATACCTAGAAGAACTATAGAGTCTCCAACTCTCAATGCCTCATAACCAGACATCATAGATTCTTCTAACAATCATACTGAGGTCAATAGTCATTTGACCCTTAGATTGTGAATATATCGTTTTAAGCAAACTACGAAGAGTTTGTTCATGCAAATCTACATTTGTCTCTTCGTAAGTTGTTTAGCTTGTTTATGGACTAAAGACTAAGGTTTTATCATAAAGCTTCAAACAAGGAAGATTGAATGAACGTTTCAACTTTTTATTAATGAATAAGCAATTACAAGCAAGAGTCTTCATGAGACTTTATTACATCAAATGTAGAACATATAGATTACAACTCTTCTTGTGGGCACCATTGACAACAAACTCCCACTTGACTCAAAGAAGATGTGTGTAGTCTTTCATGCCTAATCCCTCTCGATGTTGGTCGAAGACCTTGTTCGCTAGGGCCTTTGTGAATGGATCTGCTAGGTTGTCCACCGTTGAGATCTTCTTCACTTCCACGTCTCCGGGCTGCACGATCTCTCGAATCAAATGGTATTTCCTCTCAATATGTTTAGAGCGCTTATGGCTTCGAGGTTCCTTTGAGTTAGCGACAGCCCCACTATTATCACAATAAAGGGTCATGGGCTCGTCGACGTTTGGAACAACTTCCAAATACTTAAGGAATTTTCTAAGCCATACAGCCTCTTTGGATGCTTCACGAGCAGCCACATATTCTGCTTCCATTGTGGAGTCAGCAATGCAAGATTGCTTAATACTCCTCCACACAACAGCTCCACCATTAAGGATTAACACAGATCCCGAAGTGGATTTCCTGGAATCCTTATCCGCTTGAAAATCGGAGTCAGTATATCCCGTCATAGTCAGGTCAGTACCTGAGTATGTAAGCATCAAGTTCCTAGTTCTTCGAAGATACTTAAGAACATGCTTAACAGCAATCCAGTGCTCGGGTCCAGGGTTGGATTGGAAACGGCTAACTACGCCAACGGCAAAAAAGATGTCAGGTCTAGTGCAAAGCATAGCATACATAAGGCTTCCTACGGCAGAGGCGTAAGGAATTTTCCTCATATCTTCAATCCCTTGTGCAGTCTTGGGAGACTGGTCCTTAGAGAGTGAGACTCCATGCCTAAAGGGTGTTTGGCCCTTCTTGGAGTCTTGCATCGAGAAGCGATCCATCACCTTATCAATATAAGATACTTGAGAGAGCGACAGGGTCCGGTTTTTCCTATCTCGAAAGATTTGGATCCCCAGAATGTACGCGGCTTCTCCTAGATCCTTCATGTCGAATTGCTTTGCTAGGCAGACCTTAACCTCAGATAATTTACCCACATCGTTACCTATGAGTAGTATATCATCGACATATAGTACCAGGAACACAACTTTGCCTTCGTGTATTAGCTTGTAAACACAAGGCTCATCTATTGACTATTCAAAGCCGAAGCTTTTCACAGTTTCATCGAATCTAATATTCCATGACCTAGATGCTTGCTTTAGTCCATAAATGGACTTAAGTAACTCACAAACCTTGGTCTCCAGACGGTTTCGTGGATAAAGGTCAAGAGACCAAGGTTTGTGAGTTGCTTAAATCCATTTATGGACTAAAGCAAGCATCTAGGTCATGGAATATTAGATTCGATGAAACTGTAAAGAGCTTTGGCTTTGAACAGTCAATAGATGAGCCTTGTGTTTACAAGTTAATACACGAAGGTAAAGTTGTGTTTCTGGTACTATATGTCGATGATATACTACTCATTGGTAATGACGTGGGTAAGTTATCTGAGGTTAAGGTCTGGCTAGCAAAGCAATTCGATATGAAGGATCTAGGAGAAGCCGCGTACATTTTGGGAATCCAAATCTTTCGAGATAGGAAAAACCGGACCCTGTCGCTCTCTCAAGCATCTTATATTGATAAGGTGATGGATCGCTTCTCGATGCAAGACTGCAAGAGGGGTCAAACACCCTTTAGGCATGGAGTTTCACTCTCTAAGGACCAGTCTCCCAAGACTGCACAAGAGATTGAAGACATGAGGAAGATTCCTTACGCCTCTGCCGTAGGAAGCCTCATGTATGCTATGCTTTGCACTAGACCTGACATCTGTTTCGCCATTGGCGTAGTTAGCCGTTTCCAATCCAACCCTGGACCCAAGCACTGGATTGCTGTTAAGCATGTTCTTAAGTATCTTCAAAGAACTAGGAACTTGATGCTTACATACTCAGGTACTGACCTGACTATGACGGGATATACCGACTCCGATTTTCAAGCGGATAAGGATTCCAAGAAATCCACTTCGGGATCTGTGTTCATCCTTAATGGTGGAGCTGTTGTGTGGAGAAGTATTAAGCAATCTTGCATTGCTGACTCCACAATGGAAGCAGAATATGTGGCTGCTTGTGAAGCATCCAAAGAGGCTGTATGGCTTAGAAAGTTCCTTAAGTATTTGGAAGTTGTTCCAAACGTCGACGAGCCCATGACCCTTTATTGTGATAATAGTGGGGCTGTCGCTAACTCAAAGGAACCTAAAAGCCATAAGCGCTCTAAGCATATTGAGAGGAAATACCATTTGATTCGAGAGATCGTGCAGCGCGAAGACGTGGAAGTGAAGAAGATCTCAACGGTGGACAACCTCGTAGATCCATTCACCAAGGCCCTAGGGAACAAGGTCTTCGACCAACATCGTGAGGGATTAGGCATGAAGGACTACACACACCTTCTTTGAGTCAAGTGGGAGTTTGTTGTCAATGGTGCCCACAAGAAGAGTAGTAGTCTTTATTTTGTACATTTGATGTAATAAAGTCTCATGAAGACTCTTGCTTGTAATTGCCTATCTATTCATTAATAAAGTTGAAACGTTCATTCATTCTTTCTTTGTTTGAAACTTTATGATAAAACCTTAGTCTTTTAGTCCATAAACAAACTAAACAACTTACGAAGAGACAAATGTAGATTTGCATGAACAAACTCTTCGTAGTTTGCTTAAAACGATATATTCGCAATCTTAGGGTCAAAGGACTATTGACCTCAGTATGATTGTTAGAAGAATCTATGATGTCTGGTTATGAGGCATTGAGAGTTTGGGACTCTATAGTTCTTCTAGGTATCTTCCGAAGGTACTGAATTGACCAGTGCAGTTCTAGAGACAATATAAGAACAAACCATTTAACCTCTTATGTCTCGAAGTCACTATGTATGAATTGCATCATGCTTACCTTAATCCTGAAATGAGACATGCCATTTCACACCTTAGTATTCTCATTTGAGAAATTCAAAGTTCGGACTCACTATGTGATTCCGAACAAGGCCTATTGGTGAAGTACTAAGTTGTGAGTCTGTCATGAGTAACTTTGTGAAGTTCTCATAGATATGGAATTCATGTACAAGATTGTTGAAATGCAATGTATGTCACCTCATGCTTTGTTCCTTGGAGTGTGAATAAATGAACTGGCCAGTGTCCAAATTGAGTCCTGACTCTTTTGGATGAAACAATGTGACTTGTTAGCTCCTCGTCAATACATTGTTTCTAACTTATTCACAAGCGACAAAGGAGTTGAGGAAATAACAACTAGAAGGGTCAAATGGTAATTTAGTAAATCCCGACTAGCTGATGACATTCATGAAGGGTAAACATAGATAATATTCAGTGGATCTGCTCATCATAATTAGGTCGAATTCTTGAGTAGAAAACAAATTCATTTGAACCGAGAGATTTTCAGTGTCAGCTCTTTAGTGGAGTCAGTTGGCATTAAGCTAAACTTGGAAAAGGTTTGTGAAATTTTGAGTCCAAGTTTTTAGCTCAAGCTTTGTTCATTTGGGTCCATGAGGTCACTGTCACGAATCACATCGATAGGAATAGTTAAACTGGAAGCTAAGTCAAAACAAGAACGAAAATAGTCAAAAAGGTATTTTTGTCTTTTGAGACATATGATGAAATGAATGTCAATAAATTTTTTGACAAGTTCATTTGATGACTTAATGTCACTCGGCCATAACTTGATTATTGGGCCTTGTGAATTAATTTCATTTCATAAGAATATTATTGAAAATTCTTAATGGGCTTTTCTCATGTTGTCATGAACAAATGAAGAAGCTTCTAGAAGCTCCTTCTAGATGAGAATGGGCGCCCAAATACCTAAGAGAAAGAGAGTTTATTTTGTGCATAAATGTATTTAGATACTTGCCAAAAGAAAAAGAGGAAACAAATTTCCTCCAAGAGGAAAGTGGGAATCGGCCAAGTGAGAGACAAGGCAAGGCCTTGAACAAAATAGGAAACAAATCAAGGCTTCTAGAAGCCTTGAGTTGGCCGAGTGTCTCAAAGGGAAAAAAGAGGAAATTGCTCATGAATATGTGATATTCTATAGAAGAGGAAACTACCTTATTGAAGGTGAGACCTCTCCTATAAATAGGAGCCTCATTTCCTCACATTTCATTCATCCAAGTTTAAGAGATTTGAGAGACTCTCTCTCTAGAACTTTGGCCGAAAATCCTCTCTCTCTCTAGTTTATTTTCGATTTTTTCTTGTGTTGGCACCTAGGTCCTCATTAGACCTAGTGTTTAGCTCTGCGACTTCGAGACTCGTTCTTAAGTCGTAGTGTTTAAAAGTGCCCACTCACTGATTCCTTCTTTTCGAGTGATTTAGTGATAGAAACTTTCGTGGTTGCTCGAGGTGCCGAGGAAAGAAAGAGAGACGTGCTGCGAGGGGAGACGAGCGTTGCAAACTTTCCACAAGCTTCTTCAAAGTTCAAGCTTCAAGAAAGGTTAGTAAACTTCTAGCTCATATTGGTTTTTAATTACATGTACTTGCACTTGTCAAGGTTAGTAAAAACTGTTTTACTTGTAAAAGAAAATTTTTAAAATTCCGCCGCTTACCGAAGCGTTAATTATTTTCTCAAACCCTAGATCGATTCCAACACAAGTTTCCAGACTTTGTTGACATACATCGAGTGCATCTCAACTTTCATGGCGTCAAGCCAAAGGTTTGATTCAGAACAAGCCATCGCTTGGCTATAGGAAACAGGATCATCCATGTCAGAGACGGCTACGAGAGAGTCTCCATAGGAAATGTACCTGTCAGGCTTTTGAGTAGCCCTCCCACTACGTCGAAGTATTACTTGACGAGATTCTGAAGAGTTAGGTTGTGTTTCAGTTGGGGTAAGAACAGTTCTTACAGATGAGGTAGAAGCTTCCTCACCCAACTTTTTTTCAAGCACAATTTTGCTTCTAGGTTTTGCATCCTTCATTAAGTCCTCCTCAAGGAAACGAGCATTCGTGCTAACAAAAGTCTTGTCTTCCTCGGGACTATATAAATTAAAACCTTTGGTTTCCTTTGGATATCCAACAAAGAGACACAATTCTAAGCTACTAGCCAACTTGCTAGTCTTTTGACTTAGCACGTGTGCGGGGCATCGCTAAACTTTGATGCGGCCAAGATTTACTTTACGGCCAGTCCATCGTTCATAAGGAGTACCAGGAACTGTTTTAGACGGAACTTGGTTCAGAATGTAAGCGGCTGTTTTGAGGGCATATCCCCAAAAGGAAATAGGGAGTGATGAGTAACTCATCATTGATCTAACCATCTCCATAAGAGTTCGGTTTCTTCTCTTTGACACTCTGTTTTGTTGAGGTGTGCCAGGTGCGGTAAGCTGAGAAGCGATACCTTTTTCTTTAAGAAAGTCATCGAACTCCCCACACATATACTCACCACCTCGATCAGATTGAAGTGTTTTGATCACTTTGCCAGTTTGCTTTTCCACTAAAGTCGTAAAGACCTTAAATACGTTAAAGGTCTCGGATTTGTGTTTGAGCGAATAGACAAAACCATATCGCGAGTAATCATCGGTGAAGGTAACAAAGTATTCGTATCCTCCACGTGCCTGTTGGCTGAGCGGACCACATACATCAGAATGTACTAGTTCCAACAACTCAGTGGCTCTTCGACCCTTATCAGAGAAAGGTCGCTTAGTCATTTTTCCTTCTATGTAGGATTCACAAGTAGGTAGTGAACCTATTGCAGAGGCTTGGAGTGGACCGTCCCTCACAAGTCTCTTAATCCTATCTAGACTGATATGACCAAGTCTTAAGTGCCATAGGTATGTTGATTTTGTTAGATCGGAGGATTCAGAAAGTTTGATCCTCTTTGGCTCCCTAATTAGATCATTATCTATTTCGATGTCTAAAATCGAAGGTTGAGTGGGATAAATGTAAAAAGACCATTCTTCATACATGCATCAGTGACAAAAGAATTTGAAAAAGAAATACGAATTCCATTCTTTATAAACTTTAAATAATAATCTTGCTCGAAAAGTTGAGCAACAGATATTAGGTTTTTCCCAAAGGAAGGAACATAATAAACATTATTCAAATTTAAAGTGCGATCTTCAAAAGATAGCGTCACGGATCCCACAGCCTTCGCAGACACCACGCTCCCATCACCCCACTTGAAGCAGAAGTCGCCATCCTCTAAGCTTTTGCTTTTCCTAAAACCAGTTAGGGAGCAACAAATATGGTTAGTAGCAGCGGAGTCAATAATCCACGATGATACATTATCAGCTACTAAACAAGCTTCAGTAATAAGTACAATACCTTTTACTTTGGTTTTGAGGTAGGCAGGACAGTTCCTACGCCAGTGACCAGGGTCATTGCAGTGGTGGCACTTGTCGTTGGACTTGTCCACCTTCGAAGCCTTTGGCGCCTTCTTCTTCATTTGAACCTTAGGTTGGTTCTTCTTCTCGGCCTTGCGAGGTCTCTTCTTAGATCCAGAGGTGGAGGCAGTAGCATGTACCTCTCCTTGAGCCCTCTTTTTCATAGTGAGTCCCTCAGCGGTTTGAAGTTCCTTCATAAGCTCGGTAACAATGTACTCTTGCTTGTTCATGGAGTAATTCAGCTTGAAGGTATCAAAAGACTCGGGGAGAGTTTCCAAGATCATGTCTATTTTAGTCTCCCCATCAATCTCAGATCCTAGGATCTCCATTTCGTTTAGATAGCTAATGATCAGCATCATATGATCTCTAACGGGAGTCCCAGCCTTCATGCGACAGTTCATAAACTGTCGGACCGCTTGTTGCCTAGCTTGACGTCTTTGCCCTCCAAACATCTCATGGAGATTGTAGAGCATATCGGTGGCAGTCTCGTAGTCACGATGTTGTTGTTGCAACACATTGTTCATAGATGCTAAAATATAGCACCTCGCAATCTCATCGGTTCGGAGCCAGGCCTGCAGGGCGTCTTTTTCCTCTTGGGTCGAATCTTCATTCGCTTGAGGACAGGGGGTGGTGAGAACCCATTTGTGCTTGTCGACAGTAAGGACTATGTCGAGGTTACGTTTCCAGTCGATGTAATTGTCGCCTTCGAGTTTATTCGAGGAAAGAATTGTTGAGAGAGGGTTGAGAGACATATTGCCTATAAAAGTTGAAACAAGTTTACGACTAGTCTTTGTTTTAGGATTTAAGTTTTATTTGAGACTTGATAAAATCCAAAGGTGTTATAAACCAAATGATAATTTACTCCCTCAAGAGAAGGCCGCAAAAAATCTCCATTTATAAGTAAATGACACATCATTAATGCTTAGCCAAGATCTCAATACACCAATTTTGACTAGCCACCTTTTAAATTGGTTTGATCACTCACATCCTTTCGCAGAGCCTCAAGGGAGGATTATTGGGGATTGAGTCTAAGTGTGCAACCAACCACTTAGTCCAAAAGGTCAACTTTGAAAAACAATCCCCCAAGGGGAGGCCTTGCCTTCATCGTATCACTCTCGAATGTAGCTCATTGAGCAATGATCGAAGCAAAAACGCCTTAGAGTACTCCCATTTAAGAGAGGGTCGCAAGAGCGGCTCACGTTAATTGCTTCTTTCATTAGTGTTGGGGATCGTGGGTTACAAACAACAAGTATAACTCTCTCACTTAGTTTTTGGAGTTGGTACATCGACTCTTATAAGTTCGGAAACGGTTTTCCTAGTTATAGAGCGATAGAGCGGACAACTAGAAAAGAATCCTAGATCTTCATGTTCAGAGCAGTGTTAGTGCATAAAGGCATAAGGGACATACTCGGATCTTTTCCTATTTTCTATTTCGGGAAAGTGCATGAGGGAAGTGTGAACTTCAACTCACTCGAACACTTGAAAGTTTGAGATTACACATCTTTTTATTTTTTCGGCTTGTCTACAAGGAGACCTTCACTTAAATTTTCAAGAGCATATAGATTTTGAACATATGTGATATAGATATAGTTTTGAAAACATTTTGAAAACTTATTTGATTTGGATGACAAAATATTTTTCAAGTTTGAAAGCGAAAACGGTTTTTCAAAATTCAAACTAGTTTTGTAAAAATACAATTTCAATAAACTATCAAAAATCAAAATATTTTAATCTTTCACATCATGTTTATAATCTTATGAAAAACATTTTTTCTCAAGAAAATTTTCTCATTAGAGTTCTATAACTCAAGGTAGTGGGGCTGAAAATCCGGATTTCTAAAAAAAACTGGACTTTCGGAAAAGCCGCGCACCTCGGAGTAAAATCGCCATATCTGGCGGCTCCGATGTTTTTTTGACCCAAAACCGGTGGAATTGGAAAGAGAACAGACATACCTTTAATTTGATTCAAGAATAATTAAATTTCGATTTCCGAGTAGAGAGTTATGCCACTTTTACAGCAGGTTTTACTCCAGCTCGAAGAAAAATAAATAATTAAAGTTCGGTCTTTTTAGGTGCGAAAAAGAATCTAGTGTAACGGAACGTTTTAGGAAGTTGTTAAAGCTTTTATTTGTGTTTTATTAGCAAGGTAATAACATGGTATAAAAGAAATAACAACAAGCATAAAACGATTCAAGTAAATAAAAGAAACTAGCAAGACAATATAACTAGTCACAAAATTTACTCGAAATTTTCTCAAAATTAAAACCACGTTTTTTTAATATAAAAAATTAAAAAAATTTAGAACTGATTCTAATGTCTTTTAATATCATCCCAAACTCATAGAAAATCAACATGATTTATAATTTAAAGGCAAGAGCAATAAATTAAAAAAACATCTAAGAAAACACTTCTAACTTGTCACAAAATTAGTAAACTTTCGAAAACGATTTTCAAGCTCATAATTTTAAATACATGTACATGCATATCTTTGACCATAGCTCTGATACCATTTGTTGGAATTGATCTAGGGTTTAAGAAAAAGTTTAACGCTTCGGTAAGCGGCGGAATTTTAAAAAATTTCTTTTAACAAGTAAAATCATTTTACTAACCTAGACAAAGAGCAAGCACATGTAAATAAAAACTAATATGAGCATTAAAGATTACTAACCTTTTAGAAGCTTGAACGTTGAGAAGCTTGTGGAAAAGGTTGCAACCTTCGTCTCCCCTCGCAGCACGTCTCTCTTCCTTCCTCGGCAACTCGAGCAACCACGAAAGTTTCTATCACTAAATCACTCGAGAGAAAAAGGAATTAGTGTGTGGGCACTTTTAAACACTACGACTTAAGAACAAGTCTTAAAGTCGAAGAGCTAAACACTAGGTCAAATGAGGACCTAGGTGCCAAAACCAAAAACGAAATTGAATAGAAAGAGAGAGAGAGAGAGGAGTCGGCCAAGTCTAGAGAGAGAAGCTCTCAAATCTCTAAAACTTGGATGAATCAAATGTGAGGAAATGAGGCTCCTATATTTATAGGAGAGGTCTCACCTTCAATAAGGTAGTTTCCTCTTCTATAGAATATCACATATTCATGAGCACAATATCCCTCCTTTCCCGCTTGAGACACACGGCCAAACAAGCCTTCTAGAAGCCTTGATTTGTTTCCTATTTTGTTCCTTCTCTAGGTTGGCCGATTTCCCTAATGCATCCACATGCAAATTTGTTTCCTCTTTTTTCTTTTGGCAAGTATCTCGATACATTTATGCACAAAATATTCTCTCTTTCTCTTGGGTAGTAGGCGCCCATATGGTTTCTAGAAAGGGCTTCTAGAAGCTCCTTTATTTGTTCATGACAACATGAAAATGGTCCATTAAGAATTTTCAATAAAATTCTTATTAAATGAAATTAATCCACAAGGCCCAATAAGACTAATATTGGCCGAGTGATACATGTCATTAAATGACCTTGTCAAAAAATTTATTTACATTCATTTCGTAAAACTTGTCTCGTTCTTGTTTTGACTTAGCTTCTAGTTTAACTATTCCTACTCGATGTGATTCATGACAGTGACCTCATGGATCCAAATGAACAAAGCTTGAGCTAAATACTTGGACTCAAAAGTTCACAAACCTTTTTCCAAGTTTAGCTTAATGTCAACTGACTCCACTAAAGAGTTGACACTGAAAATCTCTCGGTTCAAATGAATTTATTTTCTACTCAAGAATTCAACCAAATTATGATGAGCGGATCCACTGAATATTATCTATGTTTACCCTTCATGAATATCATCAGCTAGTCGGGATTTACGAAATTAACATTTTACCCTTCTAGCTGTTATTTCCTCAACTCCTTTGTCGCTTGTGAATAAGTCAGAAACAATGTATTGACGAGGAGGTAACAAGTCACATTGTTTCATCCAAGAGAGTCAAGACTCAATTTGGACACTGGCCAGTTCATTTATTCACACTACAAGGAACAAAGCATGAGGTGATATACATTGCATTTCAGCAATCTTGTACATGAATTCCATATCTATGAGAACTTCACAAAGTTACTCATGACATCTTCACAACTTAGTACTTCACCAATAGGTCCTGTTCGGAATCACAAAGTGAGTCCGAACTCTGACTTTCTCAAATGAGAATACGTAAGCTGTGAAATGGCATGTCTCATTTCAGGATTAAAGTAAGCATGATGCAATTCATACGTAGTGACTTCGAGACATAAGAGGTTAAATGGTTTATTCTTATCTTGTCTCTAGAAGTGCACTGGTCAATTCAGTACCTTCGGAAGATACCTAGAAGAACTATAGAGTCTCCAACTCTCAATGCCCCATAACCAGACATCATAGATTCTCCTAACAATCGTACTGAGGTCAATAGTCCTTTGACCCTTAGATTGCGAATATATCGTTTTAAGAAAACTACGAAGAGTTTGTTCATGCAAATCTACATTTGTCTCTTCGTAAGTTGTTAAGTTTGTTTATGGACTAAAGACTAATGTTTTATCATAAAGCTTCAAACATACAAGGAAGAATGAATGAACGTTTCAACTTTTTATTAATGAATAAGCAATTACAAGCAAGAGTCTTCGTGAGACTTTATTACATCAAATGTACAAAATAAAGACTACAACTCTTCTTGTGGGCACCATTGACAACAGTCGACTTTTCGGAGTGCGGCCTCTAATTTAGATGATGCTGTGATATGTCGGATCTCGCCACAGACGTCGTGAGGTATTTGCATTGTTGGCCTAGTCCGAGGTTGTTGTTGGCCGAGATGCGAGCTCCGTAGCTCAGAAATATCTTTTTATATTTCTTCTTCTTTCCCGATCCATTTTTTGGGGAAAATGAGGGTCGGGGGGTTCTAAGAAGTATAGGACTGTGCCTTTGTAAAAGAAGGCTGCCTACGTACCCTTATGCAGGAATCAAGTCGGACGTAGTTCGATTCTTACTGGTTTTAACAATAGTGCTTTTTAAGGTTCTAGACATTCCATGATCTTAAAACCGGGATTCCGTTAAGTGTTTCAAGTTCATAGACGCCGAGGTGTGCTACTTTGGTGACCCTATAGGGGCCTTCCCATTTCGCCCCAAGCTTTCCGGCGTTTGCCTCGGCAGTGTTTTGGAAGACTTTTCGGAGGACCAAGTCTCCTACATCAAATCTTCTCGTGTTAACGTCTTTATTATAGAATCTGGCAATTGATTGCCTATAGTGGGATAGCCGTGCTGGGGTCGAATCCCGCTTTTCCTCTACAAGATCTAAGGTGTCGCATACTGACTCATCATTTTTTGGCTCATCCTCAGGCGCGTGCATCACCCTAAGGGTTTGCACCTAGTGTTCGATTGGGATGACAGATTCGACTCCATGGACCAGGGAAAATGGGGTTTCCCCTGTCGGCCTTCGCGGACTAGTTCGGTAAGCCCATAGCACGCCCGGTAGCTCTTCTGCCCACCGTCCTTTCTTAGCATCGAGCCTTTTTCTTATGGAATCTACTATGGTCTTATTTGCAGCTTCCGCGTGTCCATTTCCCTGAGGGTATCGGGGTGTTGACATTTTCACCTTGATGTTATTGTGGAAGCAAAAATTTATGAATTCTTTTATATGAACTGTGACCCGTTCTCCATTATGATCTCGTGGAGAGTTCCATGTCGACATATTATATTTTTCCAAATGAATGCCATGACGTTGACATCTCTTATCAAGACAAAGGCGTCTGCTTCGACCCATTTCGAAAAATAATCTGTTAAGATTAATAAAAATCTTAGTCCACCAAGGGCGGCCGGCATTGGTCCCACGATGTCCATAGACCATTTCATGAATGGGTATGGCGCCGAGATGGAGGACAACTCTTCTGCGGGTCTTTTTATGTTAGGTATGTGGCATTGGCATTGGTTGTGTTAGGAATTCTTGCCCACGAGAAGATATTTATGTAAATTCTCGTTGAAATTATTAATAAAATAAAATTTGACATTTATTATCTATTTGAATTGAAAGCGTTATTTCTTATTTATTGAGATTTATTAAACATTCATTATTCCATAGCCTCCGTATCTAACTGAGTCACGTGCTGGGCACCTGAGTTCGAGGGTATGCTAAAACATGGTCGATGACTGATATACGCCTGGAAAACTATATCTTAAGTCATATATGTGGAACACATAGGTGAAGGCTGATCACTATGTGGGAGCATTCTACACTTGTGGTAAGTGTACGACTTGGACAGGTCTTAGTGTAGATGTGTCGTTTAAGGACCGTTACGACACACTAATCGAGGCCGCTATGATGGTCACAGTGAGACTTGATCTAAATCTTGAAGTGATCATGGACACTGGGTTATGTTACTGAGCTCTTTGACTCATTCGCTAAAAGGCTATTCATGCTAATCAACGCTTATGTCTTGGGAGTCTTCTCAGAGCATAATTCGAGTGGGAAATGATTTACAGATACGGAATCCAACCTTCCTGAAAGAAGGTTAATGTTCTCTCACCTAAGGGTTGATTCCAGAACCGATAGATTGCGCGCACTTTCGAAGTAAGTAACGTTCGAAAGAATCTTTCGCTAGGGAAGCAACAATGCTTAGGGCTGATATGTATCAAGGGAGGTATAACGGAATAAATTGACTTCTCTCGATACGGGTTGAACCTGGAGGATCGTGATCACGAACTGACTATATCAGTGGACACTCGTCAGGATGAGTAAATATAATTCTAGTATAAAGGATAGTTCAGTTTTGGCTTACAAAGTGGAGTATTTGACCAAGATTAGACGAATCGATGAAAAAGGGAAAGGACTATTTCGTGGTTTTCATCGGATTTGTTAAGCTTCTATTACTAGGTCTATAGTCCCCGATTCGGCTCTGATAAAGGCGGATAAGAACATTCATATAATAATATTTATCATTATTCATCTCACTTGCTGTAATTATGATTGACAGCATTAATTCTGGAAAACGGGTATTCGCAGAATTAAATAAATATTTATGGTAGAATTGTTTATTTATTGTTTGATCAAGTAAATAAACAATTATTAATTATTTGTTTATTGTTGGACCAAGTAAATAAATGATTAATTGAGTTTTAAGCAATTGGGCCTTGCACACATGGAAAGTCGAATTAGGGTTTTGGCACTAGGGAGTTGCGCAAATCACATTGGCCGTGTGCCATCAAGTTCGAAAATTTCAAATTGGTATTTACCAATATTTTCTCTTTAGTTGTTTAAATAAAGGAGAGAGAATAATATAAGATATTGTCTTTTATTCTCTCCCTATTTAAAGGAAAGTATTTAGGAGAATATATGAGAATATATTTAAAGGGAAATAATATATTCTCCTTTATTATCTCACTAAATAAAATATTCTCTATTTAAATAGAGAATAATATCCCATAGATATTGATCTGATGGATGAGAGAAAGTAGGATTCACTTGTTGAGATCCAATGGCCTAGATTAAATCATCTAGCGTGAACACAATAAAAGAAAATAATATATTCTGGAAGGTTCCATGAATATCTCATTTTACTACTATAAATAGGGGTTCATGGGAAGGCAAAAAAAAAGGCAATTAATTTGTGAAAAAAATTCGTGCATTCTAGCCTCCCTTGGCCGTGCAGTTCTACCTCTCCTTCCCCTCGGAAATTCGTTTCCATTCTTAGTAAAATAAGAGCGAGATCTCGAAACACCTAGTTTCGTGATCTAGTGAGATAAAGACAGTGCCCACTCATCTTTCTTATTCGTCTCGGAGATTACGTTTCAGAAGACTAAGGTGTCCTCCTCGAGTCCTTCACTAAGACGACGCAAGGAGTACGCAATTGGTTTAGGAGCGTTCTGTAGTTGAGCCGAAAATCAATGTAAGTATTCGTTTACTCTTAAATCGGTTGCTTGACATATATGCTCTCGTATAAAATTAATTAACGTAAATCTAGATCTTGTCATATAATCAATATGAATTAATTAGCTCGTGATTAGCGTAATTAATTACTTTACCGCATTAATATGGTTATATGGGAGAATCATCCCCAACAAGTGGTATCAGAGGTAGTCGATTTACTTAATTAATTGATTCGTTCATGTGATTAAATTTCATATGGTTTGAATGAATTTATATTTTGATATGAAGTTCATGCAATTCAATATATGATTATGTGAATTGTGATTTGTGGTTGATCGTAGAATTTTTTATTCTCGCTTTTCTAGTTTTTTGTACATCCGAAATTCAAAGGGTATAGGATTTTTTGTAAATCTTTTATTATTATTATTGTTGTAATCCGATGGTGCGACGTTCTTGACCACAACGGTCGGCGAGAGACGAGACGGACACACAACGAAGAAGCATGACGGACGAAGAAAGCCTCAACGACTATGCCACAAGAAAACTTGTCACAAAATTTTGTGACAAGTCTTGGCCGTCCTCTTCGTGCCGGGCCGTGCCCTCGTGGCGGCGGGGGTCCGGTGGAGCCTCAAGTCTAATCTTGACCTAGGTCAAGATTAGAGGATTCATCCGGGCCTCAGCCCGGAAACCCTAGTGGGCCCACAAGCCCACTCATTAAAAAAAATTAGAAAAATTAAATAATTTGATATTGATTTATTTTTCTAAAGGACATAAGAATGGGCCCAATTGAATCCATGGGCCAATATGATTGGGCTCATCTTGATTTACTTTATAGAATCAAATAGGAAACGATCAATCCGAATCAAACCATTCTTGCATGCTCTTGCTTGTTTTTTTTTAATTACTATGCCATGCTTGTATGCTATAAATTAGATCATGTATCGTATTTTAATTGGTGGGCATGGGCTTTCATTCATTAAAATTGTCTAATTGGATTAGGATAGTTAATTAATGAATGAGTTGAACGGATCGGAGAGCTTTGTCACCAAGCCGATAAGAGGCTAAGCTGAGAAGGTACTTAAGAAGACCTAGTGTCTCACCTTCTTTACTGGGAGCTTTTCCGTGAAGGAATACTATTAGGATAATCAAGATTACAATGTCACAAAATTCCTAATCACTAAGCTATATCGAAACTTATTGTTTTTAAGGGTAGCTTAGAATCACTCGAGCTTTTAATGTGATTTAGTAAACACGAGTGTATCACCTAGATTAAAGTAAATGCTAGGAAATTAAAATACTAAAAGTATATTGAGTCTTAGGCCTCCAACATTGACACAACACCGTGAGGATGAAAGATCCCCTCGTGACCGGCGGTTTTCTAAACATGGTGGTCAGTTCCATTCGGAAGGGCTTTTCTGATTCCAATACCAAGGTTGTGTCTCTGACGATAGGTGGGAGGGTTGATCTCTGCGTGTACTAGTTTCGCTAGTGCGTATGGGCTAGATTTCTTTCACTGAAATGTAGGGTCGACTCATGCATGAACCAACCGGTGGTTGCTCATGTGGCCAACGATTCCTATTAAAATTGTAGTTAGTGAGCATAGTTATGAAGGTACATGTACTGTGATTGTTCACTAATCTGAGATGGTTCTCATTTTCCCTAGGTGCACTCCGTTACGTCACCAGAGTGAAACGGACTGTGACTATTAGTCGAATTACCTTGGAATATAAAAAACCGGGTCTTTTAAATCTTTAGTATTTTTCCCCGTGCTTATGCATTATGTTTTTATTTCCTAAATTAATATGATGAATGTTTTTCCTTTTCAATAGTAATTTATGTACTTGTATTTTATTAATTTCAGCATGACTTCGAATTATAATCTCTTGAAGTATATTATGGATAACAAAATGAAGTCTGGTGAATGCGCAGTTCTCTATATGAGAAACATGTCGGATTGGATGAATCAAGCCGCCTCGGGGGCACAAAGATTGATGAGGCAACTCGGGTTGAAACCATTCTGAGTTCACTCGCCGAGGAATACGCCGACTTTGTCACTTACTTTCGTGGTTTTTGCCCGGATTATAAGGTGACGAAGTTTCAAAACGAACTTCTTTCTTGGCGTGATGGTTTGATAGAGTATGTTTACCATCAGGTGCAACCGAGTTTGGCACCATAGCCTCGTCCACCTTCACCAGAAGATTTACCATTAGAGAATGTTCTCGTAATGGAAAAGCCATCACTTATAGTGATTCCTGATGATGATGACATCAGCCCTGAGTCGTGTGAAGGTAATGTATCGTTCACTCACTTACATGTATTAGAAGCATTATATGCTGGAGATTCTCTCTCGTCCTGGATAATTGATTCGGGGACAACTAGTCATGTTTGTACAACCTTACATGTGTTTGACTCGTGGAAGGAACTGAAGGGAGACGAACTACAGCTTAGAGTGGGGAACGTAGAGTCCGTCACGGCTAAAGCTTTAGGAATAGTTCAACTCCGATTGGGAGATAAATATTTGATATTAGATTCCGTTTATTTTATTCCTGGGTTCTGTAGAAACCTAATTTCAGTTTCTGAATTACTTAAACAAATTTTTTTTTATTTGTGAATGAGAAAACTATGAGTGTTTCTTTAGATGGAAGATTAATATGTGATGCCTTATTATATAATGGTTTATATGTATTAACTCCTGAAATTAAATGTTCATTTAATGCTGAAATGTTTAAAGTAGCTAAACCCACATCTAATAAGAAAATTAAACTGTCTAGTGATGAACAAACCTATTTATGGCACTTAAGACTTGGTCATATAAATTTAAAGAGGCTAGAGAGGCTTTCAAGGCTTGGGCCGTTGAAACACCTTCAAGTGGGAACTCTGCCTGTTTGTGAATCCTGTATTGAAGGAAAAATGACCAAGCGATCTTTTGGTGGAAAAGGATTAAGAGCCACCGAACCTCTGCAACTTGTTCACTCTGACGTCTGTGGACCAATGAGTGAAGCTGCGAGAGGCGGTTATGAATACTTCGTCACATTTATTGACGACTATTCTAGATATGGTTTCATTTACCCAATGCAACGAAAATCTGAAACTTTTAGTAAGTTCAAAGAATTTCATACTTGTGTTGAAAACCAATTGGGTAAGACTATTAAGACCTTTCGATCGGATCGGGGAGGCGAGTTCTTAGACACTGAGTTCACCGATTACTTGCTTGAGCATGGGATTGAGTCGCAATTATCGGTTCCTGGTAACCCTCAACAAAATGGGGTTGCTGAAAGGAGAAATATAACTCTAATAGACATGGTAAGATCCATGATTAGTTACTCTTCACTTTCAACATCTTTTTGGGGTTATGCATTGAAGACTGCCATATATATCTTAAATCAAGTTCCTTCAAAATCTGTATCCGAAACACCCAAAGTACTATGGAATGGAGCACCTGAAGGTTTGCGTCAGTTCCGTATTTGGGGTTGTCCCGCTTTAAAAAAGAAATCGAGCAAGCTGAAACCAAGAACAAACGTTTGTTTCTTTGTTGGTTATCCAGAAGGGACAAAAGGAGGTATTTTTTATGATCCTATTGATAGGAAAACATTCGTTTCAACTCATGCTACTTTTCTTAAAGATGATTATGTTAAAAGTCATAAACCTCGAAGTACAATTATACTCGAGGAAACTGTTAGACCAACCCCGAAGACTAACGTCCAAGGGAATCCATCTCCACCTACAATTGTTGTGAGAGTGGGAGATGAAGAAGAAAACACAAACGTTGGTCCAAGTGCTACACTGCCTCATCGTAGTGGGAGGGTCTCTAGAGAGCCCGACCGATATCTTGGTTTTGAAGCAAACGTCGTTGCCTTGGATGCGAACGACGACGACCCCGTGTCATTTAATAACGCCATGGTCGACTTGGACAAAGAAAAATGGCTAGAAGCCATGGATCTAGAGATAGAATCTATACACTCGAACTCAGTCTGGACTCTTGTAGATGCACCCGAACAAATTAGACCGATTGGGTGCAAGTGGATCTATAAGAGGAAGAAATGAGCTGATGGACAAGTTGAAAAGTTTAAGGCTAGATTGTGGCTAAGTGTTTTACCCAAAGAGAAGGAATCGACTACGACGAAACCTTCTCTTCTGTAGCCATGTTTAAATCCGTCAAAATTCTCATGGCCATTGCCGCTCATTACGATTATGTGATTCGGAAAATGGACGTAAAGACGGCATTCTTGAATGGCTATCTGGAAGAAGAAATCTATATGGCTCAACCAGACGGATTCATAGAAAAGGGTCAACAACACAAGGTTTGCAAATGTTTGATGAGGTGATCAAGACTTATGGTTTAGAACAAAACCTTTCTGAGCCTTGTGTTTACAAGTACTCGAAGAAAGTAGTTGTTTTCTTAGTCCTTTATGTAGACCATATCCTCCTTATAGGAAGCGATATTAAAGTAATGTCTGACATAAAGGAGTGGCTGGCAAAGTAATTCCAAATGAAGGATTTGGAGTATGCTGCCTTTGTTCTAGGAATCCAAATCATTCGTGATAGGAAGAACAAACTACTAGCTCTATCTCAAGGTACTTATATAGATAAGGTACTTTCTCGCTTCTCGATGCAAAATACCCATGGGGTGTTGTTGCCAATTCGTTCAGGAAAGTTCCTGTCGAAAGAGCAGTGTCCTAAGACACCGCAAGAAGTGGAGGATATGAGTCGAGTTCCATATGCCTCAGCAGTTGGGAGTCTGATGTATGCCATGTTATGTACTACACCCGACATATGCTATCCAGTGGGAGTTGTTAGTAGATACCAGTCAAACCCTGGTCAAGAACATTGGGTAGCTGTTAAGCATATCCTAAAATATCTTAAGAGAACTAGAGACATGATGCTTGTATACACAAGTAATGACTTGGTGATACAAGGATACACTGACTTTGATTTTCAGGCAGACCGTGACATGTTGAAGTCAACGTCTGGGTCAGCGTTCACTCTCAATGGAGGAGCGATTGTCTAGAGAAGCGTTAAGCAATCTAGTATCGCAGACTCTACTATGGAAGCTGAATATATTACAGCTTCCAAGGTAGCCAAAGAGGCTGTTTGGCTTAAGAATTTCTTAGCCGAACTGGAGGTAGTTCCTAACATGAACGAGCCTGTGCAACTCCACTGTGATAACACTGGAACCATCGCAAACTCGAAGGAACCTCGCAGCCATAAAAGAGGAAAGCATATAGAGCAAAAATACCACCTTATAAGAGAAATAGTTCGTAGAGGAGACGTGGTAGTCATGAAGATCTCGACGTTGGACAACATTGCGGATCCAATGACAAAGGGACTATCTGAACATGTGTTTGTGAAACACGTGGGAGGAATGGGCCTTAGATACCTACCATATCTTCTCTAGGTCAAAGTGGGAGATTGTTAGGAATTCTTGCCCACGAGAAGATACTTATGTAAATTCTCGTTGAAATTATTAATAAAATAAAATTTGACATTTATTATCTATTTGAATTGAAAGCGGTATTTCTTATTTATTGAGATTTATTAAACATTCATTATTCCATAGCTTCCGTATCTAACTGAGTCACGTGTTGGGCACCTGAGTTCGGGCGGTGTGCTAAAACATGGTCGATGACTGATATACGCCTGGAAAACTATATCTTAAGTCATATATGTGAAACATATAGGTGAAGGCTGATCACTATATGTGGGAACATTCTACACTTGTGGTAAGTGTACGACTTCGACAGGTCTTGGTGTAGATGTGTCGTTTAAGGACCGTTACGACACACTAACCGAGGCCGCTATGATGGTCACAGTGAGACTTGATCTAAATCTTGAAGTGATCATGGACACTGGGTTATGTTACTGAGCTCTTTGACTCATTCGCTAAAAGGCTATTCATGCTAATCACAGCTCATGTCTTGGGAGTCTTCTCAGAGCATAATTCGAGTGGGAAATGATTTACAGATACGGAATCCAGCCTTCCTGAAAAAAGGTTAATGTTCTCTCACCTAAGGGTTGATTCCAAAACCGATAGAATGCGCGCACTTTCGAAGTAAGTAACGTTCGAAAGAATCTTTCGCTAGGGAAGCAACAATGCTTAGGGCTGATATGTATCAAGGGAGGTATAACGGAATAAATTGACTTCTCTCGATATGGGTTGAACCTGGAGGATCGTGATCACGAACTGACTATATCAGTGGACACTCGTCAGGATGAGTAAATATAATTCTAGTATAAAGGATAGTTCAGTTTTGGCTTACAAAGTGGAGTATTTGACCAAGATTAGACGAATCGATGAAAAAGGGAAAGGACTATTTCGTGGTTTTCATCGGATTTGTTAAGCTTCTATTACTAGGTCTATAGTCCCCGATTCGGCTCTGATAAAGACGGATAAGAACATTCATATAATAATATTTATCATTATTCATCTCACTTGCTGTAATTATGATTGACAGCATTAATTCTGGAAAACGGGTATTCGCAGAATTAAATAAATATTTATGGTAGAATTGTTTATTTATTGTTTGATCAAGTAAATAAACAATTATTAATTATTTTTTATTGTTGGACTAAGTAAATAAATGATTAATTGGGTTTTAAGCAATTGGGCCTTGCACACATGGAAAGTCGAATTAGGGTTTTGGCACTAGGGAGTTGCGCAAATCACCTTGGCCGTGTGCCATCAAGTTCGAAAATTTCAAATTGGTATTTACCAATATTTTCCCTTTAGTTGTTTAAATAAAGGAGAGAGAATAATATAATATATTGTCTTTTATTCTCTCCTTATTTAAAGGAAAGTATTTAGGAGAATATATGAGAATATATTTAAAGGGAAATAATATATTCTCCTTTATTATCTCATTAAATAAAATATTATCTATTTAAATACAGAATATTATCCCATAGATATTTATCTGATGGATGAGAGAAAAAGTATGATTCACTTGTTGAGATCCAAGGGCCTAGATTAAATCCTCTAGTGTGAACACAATAAAAGGAAATAATATATTCTGGAAGGTTCCATGAATATCTCCTTTTACTACTATAAATAGGGGTTCATGGGAAGGCAAAAAAAAAAGGCAATTAATTTGTGAAAAAAATTCGTGCATTCTAGCCTCCCTTGGCCGTGCACTTCTGCCTCTCCTTCCCCTCGGAAATTCGTTTCCATTCTTAGTAAAATAAGAGCGAGATCTCGAAACACCAAGTTTCGTGATCTAGTGAGATAAAGACTGTGCCCACTCATCTTTCTTATTCGTCTCGGAGATTATGTTTCGGAAGACTAAGGTGTCATCCTCGAGTCCTTCACCAAGACGACGCACGGAGTACGCAATTGGTTTAGGAGCGTTCTGTAACTGAACCGAAAATCAATGTAAGTATTCGTTTACTCTTAAATCGGTTGCTTGACATATATGCTCTCGTATACAATTAATTAACGTAAATCTAAATCTTGTCATATAATCAATGAATTAATTAGCTCATGATTAGCGTAATTAATTACTTTTCCGCATTAATATGGTTATATGGGAGAATCATCCCCAACAGGTTGCAGCGGCGCGAGTGCGCCTCGCAATCTGCCAACATGGTCGGCCAAAAGTAGCATTGCCTCTTTATTTTGATGGCGAGTGCTCGCCCGCCTGTGTGATTTCCGCATTCCCCTTCGTGCACGTCTTCTAGGATTCGCTTAGACTCATCCATTCCGACGCACTTGAGGTATAGTTCTGCGAAGCTTCTCTCAAACAAGCTTCCATCTATGATGCAAAATCTCGCGCTTTTCACACGAGTTTGCGTTTCGCCATCTTGTCATATGGGACCGTACTAGTCGTGATGTAATACAATATTTCATCTCTCCAATCCCCTCTTTCTATTGTTATGACTGTGGCCACAGTCATAGTTATAGAAGGTTGTTTGATTGTTTCGACCGGTATGATCCTTTTGAGATCCGGGTCCGAGGTAGATGCCAAGGCTGCCAACGCGTTTGCCGAAGTATTCTCGCCTCGAGGGATTCGTGTCAGGGAGAATTCCTTGAAATGTTTTGCAAGATCTTTTCCGACTTTCAGGTAAGCTTCCATTCGCTCGTCCTTAGTCTCGTATTCTCCGGAGTATTGGTTTGCTACTAGTTGAGAATCGCAGAAAGCTTCCACTTTCTTTGATCCTACTATTGTGGCTAACCTAATTCCGGCGATTAGTGCTTCGTATTCGGCTTCATTGTTGGACACATCGAAGTCGAGCCTGAATGATTGTTCTATGGTCTCTCCGTGAGTGGATGCCAGGTGTATTCCTATCCATGCCCCTTACTTTGACGATGCCCCGTCCACTTTGCGTGTCCAGGTGCCCTCGAATTCGTTCGCGGCGAGGTCTTCTCTCGAGAGTTCGACGATGAAGTCCGCCAAAACTTGTGATTTCGCGGATGTCTTCATTCGATACTCAATATCGTATTCGCTCAGTTCTATGGTGCACTTAGTCAACTTCCCTGATTGGTTGGGGCTATGTAGAAAACTTCTGAGCGGATGCGTCGTCATTACTATTATGGTGTGAGATTCAAAATATGACCGAAGTTTTCGTGCAGCGGAAACGACGGCCAAGGCCAACTTTTCCATAACAGGGTATCGAGTTTCAGCGTCGACTAGCGACTTGCTTGTATAAAAAAATTGGTCGTTGGTCCCCTTGTTCTTCTCTGACGAGTACTCCACTAACGGTCGTCTGAGATACGGAGACGTATAGATAGAGCGGCTCTCCCGCAACGGGTTTTGTCAAGACCGGGGGTGTCGATAGATACTCTTTCAATTTTTTGAATGCCTCATCGCACTTGTCGTCCCATTCGAGCTTCTTGTTTCCTTTAAGGAGCCGATAGAAAGGGAGACATTTGTCCGTGGATCGAGAGATGAAGCGGTTAAGGGCAGCAATGCGTCCCGTCAACCTTTGAACTTCACGCCTATTACGGGGTGAAGGCATTTCTCGCAAGGCATGCAGTTGATCCGGATTAGCTTCAATTCCTCGTTGGGTAACTAAATATCCAAGGAATTTACTAGATGAAACTCTGAATTAACATTTGGTGGGGTTGAGTTTCATTTGATACTTGTTTAATACCTCGAAACATTCCTCCAAATGCCCTATGTGATCTTTTTCCCTTAGGGACTTTACGAGCATGTCGTCGATATATACTTCCATCGTTTTTCCTATCTTTTCTTTGAACATTTCGTTGACTAACCTTTGGTAGGTGGCGCCTGCGTTTTTTTAGTCCAAATGGCATGACCTTGTAGCAGTATGTGCCTCGGTCAGTGATGAAAGCTATCTTTTCTTGATCATCAGGATGCATCAGGATTTGATTATATCATGAGAATGCGTCCATGAATGAAAGGATCTTATGTCTCGCAGTTGCTTCGACCAGCTGGTCGATATGAGGTAACGAGAAGCTGTCCTTGGGGCATGCTTTATTCAGATAAGTGAAATCAACGCATACCCTCTATTTTCAATTATTTTTCTTCACAACAACGGTGTTTGCCAGCCAATCCGGATATTTTACTTCGCGGATTAAATTTGCACTGAGCAGTCTTTCGACTTCGTCGTTGACAACTCGCGCCCTGTCGGGACCGAGTTTTCATCTTTTCTGCTTTACGGGTTTAAAACTAAGATCGACGTTAAGTTGGTGAGATGTAACATCGATGCTTATGCCTGGCATATCTTTGGTTGTCCAAGAGAAGGTGGACTTGTTTCGTTTCAAGAAAAAAATCAGCTCTCGCCTGATACCTCATTTAAGCTCGGCCCCGCTTCCGACGCGCTTGGAAGGGTCGGAGCCATCGAGCTGTACTTGGACTGTCATCTCGATACTCGGTGCATCGGGGGAGTCGGGTTCTTCCAATGCAAAAAAGTTCTCGGCCGACTCCACGTTCATTAATTTCTATTGTTCCTCTTTAGTCGCTTTAACACAATGTCTGCGACTAGTGAGATAGCAATTGCGGGAGGTCGCCTGATTGCCTCGGATCTCTTTTATCCCCTCAGGCGTAGGGAAACGAATACATTGATGAAAGGTTGAGGATGTATCCATGGTCTTCCCAAGATGATATTGTAGGGGGAGAGACAGTCTAGTACTTGGAACTGTACTATCTTATTGATTCCATTCATTTTTACGGGCAACCTGATCGTTCCTAAGGATGGAGTAGTTGACCCATTGAAACCTGTCAATTGGGTTTGTTCTCTTTCAATTTCGTCCTCACTGATTCCCATCCTGGCCAGGGTATCCTTGAAGATAAGATCTACGGAGCTGCCTCCATCGATTAGGACTCTTGCGACCTCGCAGTTCGACACGTCGATCGTGATCACGAGTGCGTCGTCGTGCGGATCGGTTTTCCCTATGGCTTCTTTTTCGGAGAACGAGACTTGGACATCTCATTCTGGTCTGATTCTGGTTGTCTGATTACTCAACTGACGTTGATACTCTTTGATTGAGTTGAC
Organism: Urtica dioica subsp. dioica; assembly: GCF_054948205.1. Classification (NCBI taxonomy): domain Eukaryota; kingdom Viridiplantae; phylum Streptophyta; class Magnoliopsida; order Rosales; family Urticaceae; genus Urtica; species Urtica dioica. The sequence goes on from NC_142757.1 coordinate 29,859,979, forward strand.
CGATCCGTTGCAAAAGTTTGAACCGCCCATTATGAAGTCAACTCTATGTTTTGCGATGGTCGGCGGGGAATTTGGTTCCCCTTCCTCAACATGTCTCGATCTCTTGGGGGAGGGGTTTCCTTTTCCTCTGTTGTTGTTGTTAAAGACCTTTTTTTTGCGGGGGTCCTAGATCAACGTCTTTTAGTTCCCCCTTTGCATATTTTTCTGCTAGGGCCCTGCGCATAGTTTCGCAATTAACCGTGTCATGGCCATTAGCCTTATGAAAATTGCAATACGCATTGGGGTCCCGTGTCCATTTCTTTTCCTGGGGACCTCTCTCCTTAATGTCTTCATCAATGTTGAAGGTGTAATTAGGAGGGGCGTGTTGCTTTCTGGCATGAGGCGTAGCGTCGTGGGGATTGGCTCTGCGGGGGTTGCCCCCAGCATTGACAGGCCGTACCCAAGTATTGGAGGGCGGTTTCTTTTCAGCCGCGCGTTACCTCTCGTAGGAAGCGAATTCTTCTTCGGCTTTTGCGTAATTCGCGGCTTTGTGAATCGCGTCTTCTAACGTGAGGGGACGATTAACAGTCATCTATAGTTTCAGCTTTGAGTCGTGCCTTAACCCGTTCCTCATAGAGGTTATGGCATATTCGTGACATACGTTAGAGATTTTTTAGAGCACATCCTTGTAACGGATCATGAAATCCTTCAAGGATTCGTTCTCTTTCTGTTGAATTCCCCATAAATCTGCTATGGTCAGATCATCCTCCACGAACATCGAATAATGTTTCAGGAATGCAGCCAATAGTTTATCAAAACTATCGATAGAGTTCGACTCGAGTTTGGAGAACCACTTTAAAGCGGACCCAGATAAGCTTTCTGCAAATAGTTGGCAGTAACCCGCCTCTAATTCTCTCTCTGCGAGCATAACCCGTCCCATTGCAACTCTGAAGGGCAAGATAAAAGCTTTCGACTTGAAGTGCCATTATACCGCGATAGGTGGACCTTTCCGGTATCTCCCAGCTGCAACTCGGTAATATTTCTAGCAAAAGGAGTCCTCCTCGTTTCTGTTGGAATTGATCTAGGGTTTAAGAAAAAGTTTAACGCTTCGTTAAGCGGCGGAATTTTAAAAATTTTCTTTTAACTAGTAAAACGTTTTTACTAACCTAGACAAAGAGCAAGCACATGTAAATAAAAATTATTATGAGCATAAAAGATTACTAACCTTTTAGAAGCTTGAACGTTGAGAAGCCTTTGGAAAGTTGCAACGTTCGTCTCCCCCTTCGCAGCACGTCTCTCTTCTTTCCTCGGCAACTCGAGCAACCACGAAAGTTTCTATCACTAAATCACTCGAGAGAAAAAGGAATTAGTGTGTGGGAACTTTTAAACACTACGACTTAAGAACAAGTCTTGAAGTCGAAGAGCTAAAACACTAGGTCAAATGAGGACCTAGGTGCCAAAACAAAAAACGAAATTGAATAGAGAGAGAGAGAGAGGAGTCGGCCAAGCTAGAGAGAGAAGCTCTCAAATCTCTAAAACTTGGATGAATAAAATGTGAAGAATGAGGCTCCTATTTATAGGAGAGGTCTCACCTTCAATAAGGTAGTTTCCTCTTCTATAGAATATCACATATTCATGAGCAAATATTGCCTCCTTGCCTTGCCTTTGACTCACTTGGCCGAATTCCCTTATGCATGCATGGGAAATTTGTTTCCTCTTTCTCTTTTGGCAAGTATCTTGATACATTTATGCACAAAATATTCTTTCTTTTCCCTTGGGTAGTAGGCGCCCATATGCTCTCTAGAAGGAGCTTCTAGAAGCTCCTTCATTTGTTCATGACAACATGAAAAAGGCCCATTAAGAATTTTCAATAAAATTCTTATGAAATGAAATTAATCCACAAGGCCCAATAAAACTAATATTGGCCGAGTGATGTATGTCATCAAATGACCATGTCAAAAAATTTATTGACATTCATTTCATCCTATGTCTCAAAAGACAAAAATACCCTTTTGATAATTTTCGTAAAACTTGTCTCGTTCTTGTTTTTACTTAACTTCTAGTTTAACTATTCCTACTCGATGTGATTTGTGACAGTGACCTCATGGATCCAAATGAACAAAGCTTGAGCTAAATACTTGGACACAAAAGTTCACAAACCTTTTCCAATTTTAGCTTAATGTCAACTGACTCCACTAAAGAGTTGACACTAAAAATCTCTCGGTTCAAATGAATTTATTTTCTACTCAAGAATTCAACCAAATTATGATGAGCGGATCCACTGAATATTATCTATGTTTACCCTTCATGAATATCATCAGCTAGTCGGGATTTACGAAATTACCATTTTACTCTTCTAGCTGTTATTTCCTCAACTCCTTTGTCGCTTGTGAATAAGTCAGAAACAATGTATTGACGAGGAGCTAACAAGTCACATTGTTTCATCCAAGAGAGTCAAGACTCAATTTGGACACTGGCCAGTTCATTTATTCACACTCCAAGGAACAAAGCATGAGGTGATATACATTGCATTTCAACAATCTTGTACATGAATTCCATATCTATGAGAACTTCACAAAGTTACTCATGACATCTTCACAACTTAGTACTTCACCAATAGGTCCTGTTTGGAATCACATAGTGAGTCCGAACTCTGAATTTCTCAAATGAGAATACGTAAGCTGTGAAATGGCATGTCTCATTTCAGGATTAAGGTAAGCATGATGCAATTCATACGTAGTGACTTCGAGACATAAGAGGTTAAATGGTTTGTTCTTATCTTGTCTCTAGAAGTGCACTGGTCAATTCAGTACCTTTGGAAGATACCTAGAAGAACTATAGAGTCTCCAACTCTCAATGCCCCATAACCAGACATCATAGATTCTCCTAACAATCGTACTAAGGTCAATAGTCCTTTGACCATTAGATTGCGAATATATCGTTTTAAGCAAACCATGAAGAGTTTGTTCATGCAAATCTACATTTCCTTCTTCATGTGTTGTTAGCTTTGTTTATGGACTAAAAGACTAAGGTTTTATCATAAAGCTTCAGACAAGGAAGATTGAATGAACGTTTCAACTTTTATTAATAAATAAGCAATTACAAGCAAGAGTCTTCGTGAGACTTTATTTCATCAAATGTACAAAATAAAGACTACAACTCTTCTTGTGGGCACCATTGACAACAGTTTCTTCAACGAGGCGATCTATTTCAGGGGCCGAACTGGTTGCAGAATGAAATTCTGAGCGAACAGCTCTCAGTTCGGCCGTTATTGACTCCTTAAATCGATCAAGGTCGGTCATGCTGGGTTCGCCCCCGTGAAAGAGACGAGGTCTCGTACGGGTAGGTGTGACCGCAGTTGCTTCGATGGGGTTACGACGGGTCTGATTCAGCCCGCTAAAATATTGGGGGGTGAACATTCGATAGGTTGCCGAAAGGGCAAGGTCCCGCATTAGTCGGGAAAGACCGGGATGACGTTCCCACTAGGGGAGGCTGAGGCAGACCGGAAGGGTCAATCGTGACTTCTGCTGCGACTTCGCCAGCAATCCCCCCAAGCTGGAAGCTTGTGTCGGGAGACTGGTCAGTTCCTTGGGTGACTTGGATCCGGAGAAGTCCAGACGGACTCCGGGAGGGAGAGTCCGGCTCGTCCACGCAGCCGAGGCTGCTTGACGAGCAGATTCCGAGGAGGTCGTATCTCTGGATCCCGCCTGAGGGTCCGGAGTGTTTCGAGGGGTCGAGAGAGTATTCAACCGGTCGTTAAGAGCTCGGTTGGTCTCTGCATGTGCATCGATTTTTTGGGTCAGCATATCCAGGATTGCCTTGATCCCCGGGGGGATCTCCTCTCCAGATTTATAATGAGTCGGAGTGGAAGACATGACAAATATACTTGTATTTGATTTTTATTTAATGAGGGTTTCAGAAGACGTCGTATAAGAAACAATATAGAAATGGAAATGATAAAATAAGAATGAAATAAGAATAACTTTATTGATCGTGAAACTGAATTACAAAGAGAGGGGGGGGGGGGCGAAGTGACGAGCTCACGAAGGTGAACTCAACACTGAAAATGCTGCAAGCGTAATGAATAGTGATTGATAGATAAAAAAAATCGTAATCTTCTCTTTGAGAATCGACTTCTGATCTTCTATTTATAGACGAGGCGGAGCTTCTTCGCTGAAGACACGTGCTTCTTGATCCGTTCTCCTCGTCAAGGGTGAAGTCGTCTCAGATCCGGTCTTCGCGGCGAGGTCGCCTCTTTGACTGTGACCGATTCTTCTTGCCAGGTGGACGTGGTCAAGTTGGAGTCCTTCAAAGAGCTGGAAAGTGTTATTGGACTTGGACCGATCTGTCGAGATCGAACTAGGCCCATAATTGATTCCGTGGGCCGATCTTCAAATGAATACTGGGCTTTGGTCGGGCCAAAGCCCATCCGAGATAAATATTTAAATAATTGAATTTTTATACCCCCATAATACTGAAATTTAAACATCGTTTAAATAAGAGAAGGAGTTTTCATCTATTTGTTTGGATTTAGTAGAGCTTTGTCTGTAGGGTTATAGTCGTTGAACCAACTCCAATAAGATGAACTGGGATACTCTATACTAATATTTGATTAGTTTCGAATTTACTTTCATAGTATAAGTGCAACACCTTTTAAATTCAGGTTTTGAAACTATAAAAACAAAGAAAAAAAAATATGAAATTGTAAACGTAAGAAAACAAAAATCAAATAATAAACAACAAGAAACATATAATATTTATATATATATATATATATATATATATATATATATATATTTATAATAATTTAAAGGATAATTTACAAGAATCCCCCCTGAACTATTACTCGATTAACGAAGTGCACCATCAACTCGAATTTTCATCAAAAATTACTCTGAACTCCTATATGTGTTCACTTTTGCCCCTTCTGTCAAAGTTTATCAGTTATCATCCATGAGTTTCACACGTTTTAGGCACGTAAACTCACCATTTAAGCATGTTTTAGTCACGTGACACATCAGTTGAGGTTATAATTGTAATTTCAATTAATTACTTTGTTTAAATTTTATTTTGTTTATTAAATTAGTTAACATTTTAATAAATATTAAATACAGATAGATATATGGATCTATTTCTTGTCCCTTCGCTTCCACTTCTCAGCCGCCATTACTGTCACCAAGAAGAAAAGGGTTTGGAGATACCAGAGTTCTCAAACATTTGATCGGAACTCCCCGATGTCGGCTCTTCCTTCTCCGACATATTGAGATATTATCCGAACAAGAATATTTGATTTTTGGATCGTGGGCATTTGAGGGATCTGAGATTACAGGTGTTGTGGGTGACTGAACCATTGTCGGAGAAGCCGTCCATCTCGGTGAGGAGCTGGTTGATGGTCTGCTCGTGCTCGTCGTTGCCGCCGCCCATGCCGGCCCCGCGTTGGCGGTCGACGGCGTCGATCTCGTCGATGAAGACGATGCAGGGGGGCCTTCTTGAAGAGGTCCCGAACCCTGGAAGCACCGACGCCCACGAAGAGCTCGACGAACTCCGAGGCCGCGCACGAGAAGAAGGGATATTATGAATAATCAGCCACCGGATCAAACTCGAGACCAAGGGATCTGGAGCGGGGCTGGGCAAGGACGGCGAGTCTCACCGGACTGGTTCGCGCAGAGGCCGGGGTTGCTTTGGATCTGGTGCGCGAGCAGAGGCGGAGAATCCGGATCTGGAGCGGGGGCTAGGCAAGCGAAAAACGAGGAGGCACCGGCGAGCTGGGAGATCGGTCGCGAGACCCGGGCGAAGGGCAAGGAGGCGCCGGCGAGCCTAGAGAGCAGTCGCGCGCGAAGAAAGGGGCGCCGCCGTCACCAGGGTTGGAGAGAACCGGCACGCACACCAGCCCGTGGAACTCAGATCCACTTTTTTTGTTTTTTTTATTTCTTAAATAAAATAGAGATTTGATTTAGATTTGAATTAATAATAATAAAAAAAATTGAAATAATAGAGGGTATTTTGATAATTTCATATAATTTAAGTCACATATGACATCCACGTCATAAAATTGTTAACAGAGTTAGTAAAAATTTGACGGAAGGGGCAAAAGAGAACACATATAGGAGTTCAGAGTAATTTTTGATGAAAATCCGAGTTGAGGGTGCACTTCGTTAATCGAGTAAGAGTTCAGGGGGTATTCTTGTAAATTATCCTAAGTTAAATGTTAGAAGGATAGAGTTCGTTTTCTTGAAAAGGAAAAAAAAGTTTGAAAAGAAGTTATGCACATTAGTAAAGGATTTGGACAAGAATATAATTATTGATAAAAAAAAATTAATAGTAATTTTTTTTTTATCAATAATTATATTCTTGTCCAAATCAGAAGTTATGCACATTAGTAAAAGATTTGGACAAGAATATAATTATTGATGAAAAAAAATTAATAGCAATTTTTACCAAAATCATAATTAAGATAAAACTATTAGTGAGGAAATATCCATGTTACCCTTTAGTTTTTTTTTATCATTTATCTATTCATCTCTCTTTTCTTCATGTCTCTCTCCCTCTTTCATGTACACTCATGATTATGATTGTTGGTTCAGGCTTGTTGCAAAAATTCACACATGCAAACGCATGTGTCGCCAAAATAATATAGTGTACTTGATGTACGAGTATCAATCCCACGATCACTAGTAATTATAACGATTTAATCTAACTCGAATGCGATTGATTCCAAAGTAAACAAGAGGTGGTCTCAAACAACTAATAAAAATAAAGAAAATAACTAATGAAAGTTTAAGTCAAAGAGAAAAGTGGGGCTACGACTTCACCACGAACCGACTACATTGATTATCCCTATTTTGCATATTGTTGTCTCGTTCCTATGTTACCAATCTCACTATTTCTAACATATTCAGTAGCCTCTCTCGAGTGTTCTAGCAAGCCTATGCAATTGACGGATTTTTATCATCTCGTCCTCTAATCCTATTACAACAATTACACGCATTAAGAACAAGAACTCAAACGATTGCACCCTCGCCTAGAGTTTTCTACTAACCGAGGTACATCATGAAAAATGTAACAAAAGCATGATAAATTTACTCTTTCTCAAGTAGCAAACAAATCCTACAGAATAATTCAAAGGTAACTAATCAATGAACTAGCAACAAGCATAGCTAATAACCAAGCAGCTATAATTGGAACGAGCATTAGACAATAATAAGAGAATCATCAACGTGTTAACATCGGCTCGAGCTACATCACAACCCCATAAAAATAAAGCCGCTAAACGAATGCTAATCAAATCTAAGCATAAAATAATAATAAAAACAATTCATATTAAAAAAAACGATGTTCAACAAAGGAATAGAGATCAAGAGACTAGTCGGGTTGTCAATCCTGGATAATAACACTTTTTCTCTTCTCCAAAGCCCTCAAAAACTACCAAAAACTATATGGGAAACTAAAGGAAACGGAAAGATGAATGAATGAATGTTTTAAGGTTACAAGGACCCTTTAAATAGGTTTACGGGTACTTTTTTCGGAGCAATATTATGTTTTGGATGAGATCCAAAGGCTCAAAACGCTTAAAATCATGTAATTAATGAAAACAGCGTTTTTGAGCCGCGAAAAAATTGGACAGTTGCACAGTGATTTTGAATGAGCCGTAACTTCTTGCTCCGGTGTCCGATTTTTACAAATAAACATGTGTTCGAAAGCTAAGAGAAAGCTCTAACTAATTTACTTGTTTGGATTTGTTGCGGCTCTTAAATGAATGTTGAAATTGGAAGATCCAAATTCATCAATTTATAATCTCATAATTCTCAGAAGACCACGTCGTGTTTCTTGTTTTGCTTTAACTCGTTTGAAAAATTTTCAAATCATCCTAAAATTGCTCCATTTCCCTCAAAACACTTTTAGGTTATGAAATATATGTGAGAACATACAATAGTCAATAAATTCATTTTTTCTTGACATACAAGCCAACAAGTCTCAGATTTGTTGACATAAAGCCAACAAATTCCAATATTCGTATAAAGATCAAATCATCACTCTGCATAGTTTAAAGGCCTCTACATTCGATTTGCTTAAAATATATCATAAAATGTAAGGCACTCCCTACAAGAAGCTTCACAAACTTACCTCATTATATATAAACGCTCTTGATATTCAACACAATACATGGATACCACAAAACAAATTGAAATCAAACTCACCAAAAAAAAAAATAACAAATATGAAAGTAACAATATTTGACATTAGTTTTTTGTTTTTTTTTTTTCTTCTTGGGTATCCAAACCATTTATCTTCCCACGTATAACTCAATCTTAAATTTTATTTTCTCAACTTGAGATTGGCTGGTCGGGTCATGACAGAGTCGGCGCTGAGTGTAGCGACAACAGACTCAACTTGCATGAGAAGGTAGTCGGGATCTTCTTGCATATCGGTTGATGGTCTCTCTTGAAACCGTGGAGGTTGTTGTTGTTGGGAAGACAATATGGTATCATACACGAACTATCGCTCTGATACTAATTGTTGGGAAATAAGGTGGTATCAGACACAATAATCGCTCTGACACTAATTATTTGGAAGACAATATGGTATCAGACACGAACTATCTCTCTGATACCAATTGTTGGAAAAACAAATGTTGTTAGTATCGGACACGAACAATCGCGCCATTGCCATTTGATGGGTGTATTACTTTCCTAGGATTAAGTATGGTTCATGTGTATTTAACACGAACAATCATTTCAACACTTCTTATTGGGTAGCAAATATCTTAACCCTTACACTATGTTTACTAGTGCAGAATAGAAGAATACACGAGTAATCTCTAATCTTTGACGTTAACAATAATTACCAGGATACTCAAAATTATTCAATAACAATAGATCTAATATTTAAGACAAGCACAATCAACACAAACTATAAAAGGATTTAGTAATACATATCTTTCGGCTCAACTACAGATCTTCCATGCTCCTAGATTTTGGATATCCTTGCTTATCAGATTCCTCGGCGTTTCTTCGCTCTTTGGATCTTCGGATCTCCAAGCTCCCGGAGTCCTCGGCGACTCCTTGCTCTTTGGATCTCCGGATCTCTAATCTCTCAGACTCCTTAACAACTCCTTGCTCTTTGGATCTTCGGATCTCAAAGCTTTCGGACTCCTCGGTTGCTCATCAGTTGATCGATACCACAATCTTCCAAGATGTAATCTTCGAAAGGAAAGAGACCAAGGTGTGAGCGAACTATTTTCTCACTAATTACTTCAACAATGTGTTGGAATAATTCTTTATTGTCTTTGGGAGATGGTATGAACGAATTTTCCAACTCCATGAGAGAATGAAAAACGTCCTAGACCGGGGGGAGAGGATCGCCGAAATTCCAAGTGTGGAATAAGCTGAATGAGTGATTTTTGCACTACCCCAAGTCCCCTATTTATAGCTTTCTAGCTTACCCAAAATTTATGTACTTAATTGATTTCCTTTGATCTTATTCTAATTAATGTGAGAGATTTATTCTAGGAATATAACAAATCAAATATTTTTAAGATACTTTAATAACTAAAATATTCATTTCATATCTTATATTTATTTACTTCTCAGTTTAGAATATATTAATCAGGTCAGTGATTAATATGGAATATCTCCATGATATTCTCAATAAATAACATCATTAATATATTATTTATATATCACAGTAAGAGATAATATTCTATAAATAGGATATTAGAGAATATCTCCATGATACTCTCAATAAATAACATAATTAATATATTATTTATTTTTCACAATAGGATATACTATTCCTTTATGGGAAAAGAACAGAATATCTTCATGATACTCTCATGAATAGTTACTACAATAAACACTCACCAAATCATATCATATTTAATAAATAATATTTAGTTCTTATTTAAAAAAAAACCCCAATACAATTGGACTTTGATCAAACAAATCCAAGACCCATGTACCATGATATACACGTTGACCACAAGCCATTTTGGGACTTGTGGGTTGATTTAAATTGATCTTTTACAAGCCCATTTAAATCTAAGTGATATTTCGAAGTTAATTAAACAATTAATAACTATTATTTGCAAAATTCTTTAGCACGAATGTGAAAGAAATTGTAACCAAGTTGCAGTAGTGAGAGTGTAATCAATTATCTAATTATTATGTGTATCTCTTTCCATCTTATCAGAGTCACCTTGTGACTATGGACCTAGTAACTGAAGCTCCTATGAATCCGAACAAAATAGACGAAATCTTTATTTTCTCTTATTCATTCGATCCGTCAATCTCGACGTCACTCTACAAGATGAGCCGATGTCTATGAGCGTCAATTGATATAATTAGTACATGAGCTCAATCCTCCAGGTTCAACTCGTAATGAAAAAGGTCAATTATTCTGTTATACATTTCTTGATACATATGAGCCCTAAGCATCGTTGCTTCCCTAGTGAAAGATTCTTTCGTATGCACTTACAACAAAAGTGCATGAAATCAATCGATTCTCGAATAAACCCTTGGGTGAGTGAATATTGACCTTCTTTCATGAAGACTAGATTATGTATTTGTGAATCACTTTCCGCTCAGATCATATCTTGAATTCCCAATACATAAGTATTTAGGTATATATTTGTAGCCATTAACGAATGAGTCAAAGAACCCTGTAATACGACCTAGAAGTCTGTTACCATTTCAGGATTTAGACTAAGTCTCATTGTGACCATCATAGCAACTCTGATTAGTGTGTTGTAACAGTGCTTAAACGACACATTAACAAACAAAGTCTTTCCAGGCCGTACATATACCAAATGTGTATAATGCTTTCCCCAAGTGATCAACCTTTCACTTGTGTTCAGCATATGTGATTTTAGATCCAGCTATCCAGACATGGATCCATCACCGACTACATTTTAGCTCACCGCCCGAACATAAATTCCCACCATATAATTCATTTTAATATGAATGGTATGGATGATAGTTGTTATTAGTTCTAACTAGAAACAACCCACTAATCAATAATGCCAATAAAGTAACTTCTTATTATATTCAGCAATCATTCATGTTTATTTTATTAACTACAGTGGGCAATATTCCTAATAGTTGCCCACTTGCTCCTTGCTCAAGTTTATCTTGTCTAGCCAATCATTCATGCTCTCCAATTCTTAAAAATCCAAATAATTTTATAGCAATCTTTATTTTTAATAACCGAAAAGAAAAATTTAGTCTATATTTTATTTGTATCGTACTTATTTTAATAAAAAAAAATATTATATGAAATACAACAATTTTAGAAGGGATATAATGATATTTTGTGATTGGTTCCTCCTAGAGAACCAATCCATTTAATACTGATAGATACAACAAATAATTAATTATATTTAAGATGTATGATCATACCAAAAACTAAATAATATTATTTAATATATAATAATTAAAGTAATTAATAAATACGAATAATTTCAAAAAGATGTTCTTATTCGAAACGCCTTGTGATCTTCAACCAATTTTGCGCTTCAATATAATTACCCGGAGTAAGTGCTAATGCATCGATATGGATTATGACTTGAGTCAAGTCGGTTTTTTTTAATCTCTATACATGCAATTTTCTCACAACTTGAAGTTATTTTAATTATTTTTTAATACAATTTTGTATTTTATGATCTTTTGTAACTCCTCGAAATATTTTTTTAATTATACAAACCAAATAGAATGATGACTTTATGTTGCACCAAGTCGGAAAACAAGTGGATAATCATAATCCCCTACTAGTATTACTATACATATCACAACATCTAAGTATAGTACTTATTATTATATTTTTTCATACAAGTTTTTTTTAACATAATACGGAACCTGGTCATTGTCTGGATTGTGGCCTTCGTTGTCGCTCGAGACGTTGTACATTGTCGTTGATTCTAGCTTCAACTTGATTTTTAGTATTCTTCGACTGTGAATTCCGTTGACGATTGTAGTTCAGCCATGAATTTAGGGCAAATAGGAAGAATTTTTTTGGACGAGGATCAAAATTAGAGACTAGATAGAGACTTGACGAGAGAAATCCATAACATAGTTAGGAATGGCAACGGATACGGATAAGGATAAGGCCGGGTACACTTATTCTGTTACCAGTATCCGCTATAATTTTTTACCCATTACCCGGATCCGTTTACCGGGTTTTTACATGCCATCTATACCCGAGGAGAGGTGTGATTCGGTCCCAACTCCGGAATCGATAATTTATGATACGTTCGGATTGGATGACATTAGGTTGTCAGACTATTAGACACAGCGATGACGACAAGGACAACGACAACGACAATGCTCTCCACCACGAAACTCCCCTCCTCCAATACATTCTCGTCCTCCACCACACAACTCTCCTCTACCAAGAAATTCTCATCCTCCACCACGATCCCCTCCTCTACCACGCAACTCCCCTCCTTCACCACGATCCCCTCCTCCACCACGCAACTCCCCTCCTCCACCACGATCCCCGTATTCACATATCTCATAATCTTTGCTTGGTCTTGAATGAGTTTTTCTCGACGGATAAGATATGTCTCCAGATGATTCAACCCGTGCCTGTAACAAAATGTCAACAATTGTTAAGAATAATGGAAATAATTGATTTTCAATATCAACAATATATGTCAACAGTTAACATGTATTGTTGACATCTATGTCAGCAATAAATGTCAATTGTTGACATATGTGTCAACAATTGATGTCAATTGTTGACATCTATAGCATCATAGATGTCAACAATACATGTCAATTGTTGACATCTATGTTTGGTATAGATATCCACAATTGACATCAATTGCTGACATCTATAGCAGAAATTGACATCTATTGTTGATCAAAATCATTAAAAAAAAACATGTAATGAGAAATTAATACCTTTGGTCGTGGCTTCTGGGTGTTTTGGTCTTGAAAATGTCCTCCTCCCCGAAGGGTTTGAACTCCAAATCCTCGGATTGGAAATCGATGTTTTGGAAAGTGTGTCCACAACATGGGTCACCAATTTCCACCGACGCAAAAGTGGACATGCCGTCTCAGACACTTTCTCGCAATACACGAGAGATGTGAGCACATCCATTGTCTCAAAAGCCCATATCAGTAGATGATACATAAATGAAGGAAAGTTGATCTTTCTCTTCAACTCGGCCTTCGAGGAGACATTCTTGATGTACTTCCGGGCGTACTCAAGGAAAAATTGTCTAGGTCCTCGATCAACTTAACGTAGGACAAATCTGGAACGTTGGTATGCGGTGCAGCACTGAGGAGCACGTTGAAGAGAAAATGAAGGAGTAAGAACTTTACACACTTCTCTGCATTTTGACAACCTTTTCTTTCTTTGAATTGCGAGGTTAGCACACCACGAGTCTTGAACGTCTCATTGTTGAAGACACTCGTGAATAATCCATCTTCAACAACTTGCGTGTAGTTGAAAGCTTCGTAGTTGTCGACTACACAAAGACCCATGATGTCCGCAAAATGCTTGATTGAAAAAGCCCGAGGTTCACCCAAAAGCTCTATGAAGATAACATCATCACTCTCATGCCCTTCCAATTTACAAACCCTCATCAACAAGTGGTTGATAATCTTTGATGACCGGTTGACCTTTGGGAGTTCTAAAAATTGGCCGAAGCATGACTTTTGAAAAAGAGCCGTCTCCTCTTCGGTCATGTCAGCGGCTTCTTCAAATTTGTAAGTGAACCATAAAACTGAAATTATGGTCCACTATGTCCCCTTCGGAGACAAAACTCTCCCATCCCTGAAAACCATTACAAAAAGAAAAGAATGAGAAAATCAGGACATCTACCTTCGAACACTACAACTTTTGATGGAAATTGTTGACATCTATACGTCAACAATTGATAACGGTTGTTGACATATAAATGTCAACAATTGCCATCAACAATTAACTTTGTTGACGTATAGATGTCAACAATTGTCATCAATTGTTGACATCAATGTCAATAATCGGTGTCAACTATTAACATCGCCATCAACTGTTGACATCAATGTCAATAATCGGTGTCAACTGTTGACATTGATGTCAACAGTTGATGGCAATTGTTGACATCTTTTATCATCTCAATATAGTTCTACAACAACAACTCACCGATAATCACCCTAAACCGAAAATCAATCAACAATATTCTCTTCAACAATTCAATAAAAAATTATCCAAAACAAATTTACCAAAACTAAACCGAGATTCAACAATTCAATCAACAATTACCCAAAAAAATTACCAAAACTAAACCGAAATTCAACAAATCTAACCACAAATCAATCAACAATTCAACAATATAGAGAAAATGAGAAAACCCCCAAATCTAACCTGATTTTTTATTGTTACTTTTTTTACGGGATGTTTTGGGCGATGACATGGGATTTTCTTCGTCTTCGGCATCAGACGTCCCAAGTATCGGCTTCACCTTCACCCTACGCCGCGGCTTCTTCGCAGACGTCTTCACTGGTTTGGATGTCTTTTCCGAGAGGTGGGCGACTGCTTGGATGAGGATTGCAACTCCTCTGCCGCCTTCGGTTTTTGTCCGAGGACTCCTTCACATAACGACTTCGGAATGTTGTTTGGGTTGCTGAACATCGTTTGGGTCCATTTCGAAATGTTGAATTTGGGGGTTTCTTTGTTTCGGAACTTCGCGAGGATGAGAGCGCGACAGAGAGACAAGAGGATGAGAGCGCGAGGATGAGAGTGTTTGTTTGAGAGTCTCTATGTTTGGTGAGGATGTGAGTGGAAATGCCGATGGGGGAGAGAAGGGAAAGAGAATGGGTTCGACGATGTAGTGGGAGAGATAAAGATGAGACGGTTTAAAGAGAGATGGTTTAAAGAGGTTTAAATGAGAGGGAGAATGTATGGTGGGATAATAAGTGAAATAAGTGAGGAGAGTGAAAATGATAAGAATTAAAAATATGAGGGTAAAATAGTAGTTGTACAATTGAGTTGGTTGTATTTTTGGTCAAATTATGGTTTTGGTAGGAAATTGGAAAAAAGTTATTGTTTTGGTAGTAGATGAGGCAATTTCCCTTTTAAATATTTATAAGTTAACGGGTCGGGTCTCGGGTAATCGGGTATGGGATGACTATCCCGTTATCCGTACCTGGACCCGTTAAAACCTTAATGGGTATTACCAATTTACTCCTTTACCCAAAAAGAACGGTTATTACCCGACTCAATAAAAATCAAGTAACGGGCCGGAACACGGGTAACGGGTCAAATTGTCATCCCTATTAATAAGAAGTTAAGCCTATTTCAACTTTTGATACAGTATGACACGTGGATTCCTATGGTAATGCCATGTGGCGTTTTTTATTTTATTTTTTTATTATATATAATTGAAAAGTGGAAACGTCTTGAAGCAACATGAGAGAATATAAAACAATCAATTGGACACACAAGAAGTCGAATAGTTTTGTTTTTCTTATTATGAATTTTTATATTTTTTTTTTTGTTTTAACAAAGATTAGAGTGATAGATAAATTTGTTCAGGTATAAGTTTAGTGATAGTTAATAAGAAGCTAAACCTATTTCAACTTTTGATTACACAATGACGTGAATTTGTATGGTAATGTCATGTTGTGACATTTTTATTTTATTTTATTTTATATATTATTGAAAAGTGAAAATATCTTTAAGCAACATGAGACTGAGAGAATATGGTTTTTTTTATATATATTTTTTGTTTCAACAAAAATTAGAGTGATAAATAAATTTGTTTTGTTATAAGTTTAGTGTCACTTTGTTAGATTTAAATCCCGGGGGAACCGGACGGGAACCGGTCCGGTTCCTCCTTTTTTGAAGTCCCCGGCACCGGAACCACCAAAATCGGAAGTTTCAGGTGGTTACGGGGGAACCGGACCGGGAACCAGTGAGGAACCCGGTTCCTACTTCCCGGTCCGATCCAGTTAAAAAAAAACCGGGTATAAATACCTGGTGTCCCTAAAAAAAATCATTTTGGATGGGAAGCTTGAGACCTAAAACCGCTGCGACCCACACCAAAAATTCCAACTTCCCGACCGGATCCCGCCACCCCGCCCAGTTCCCGACGCGCCGAAGACCAATTCTGCCCAGATCCCGCCGGTAACCCCCTTTCCCGGTAAGCTTCCCGGCCCAATTTTATTTTTTGATGATTTTGAGTTTAAATCTTGAAATTTCTTGATAATTTTTTAAGATTAAGTATAAATTGATAGTTGTGAGCATTGATGTAGTGTTTATTTAAATTTTGTGTTGATGTTTGTAATTTTTTTGTATTTAATCCGAATTATTTGGTAATTTTGTGATTAGTTAGTGATGATTAAGGTTATGTTGAACTTGTTTATTGATTTATGAAGAAATTATTATGATTTATTTTTAATTTTAGAGTTTGTGCTGATGTTTATGATTTTTTGTAATTAATCCGAATTATTTAGTAATTTTGTGATTAGTTAGTGATGATTAAGATTATGTTGAACTTGGTTATTGATTTATGGTATATTGTTAAGAATTGTTTTTCATTTTAGAGTTTGTGTTGATGTTTATGATTTTTTTGTAATTAATCCGAATTATTTGGTAATTTTGGGATTAGTTAGTGATGATTAAGGTTATGTTGAACTTGTTTATTGATTTATGGTATATTGTTATGAATTGTTTATAATTTTAGAGTTTGTGTTCATGTTTATAATTAATCCGAATTAAATTTTATTTGTTAATTTGTAGATTACAAGTTGCAAGAATGTCGGCACCCGACCCAGCTAGGAGGTATTGCACACCCATTCCCGGAAAAAGTAGCGCACACCAGTGTATATTTTGCGAGCACATTATGGGAGGTGGCGGCATCACGAGAGTGAAAAACCACCTAGCCCATGTAGACCCAACGAAGAGTGTCAAATTCTGTGAAAAATTCCCTCCTGAAGTGAAAACAGAGATGCAAGCTTTACTTCAAGGCAATGTCGTAAAAAAGAAGAATAAACAGTCGTTGGATTCTACGCTTCGCAAGACATTGACTAAAAATGTTGGCGTGGAAGAATCAGACGAAGAAGACTACAAAGCGCAATTACGAGCAGTGATGAAGAGGTCAAGACAAGAGGTGGCTAAGACAGAATGGAAGGCTCGGATGATGTCGGGGCCCAGCAGTGGTTCTACGGCAAAATCTCCACCAGCTGCTCCGTCATTATATAAGTCAGCGAGTGCGAAGCAAACAAAAATTGATGAGATGGTGGATCCGAAGAAGAGAACGTGGCTTGGAAGACACATAACAAAATTCTTTGTTCACCAACATGTGTCGGCGAGTAAGGCCGCCTCGCATGAGTTCAAAAACATGATAGCGTCCGCTCAAGATCTAGGTAATCCTCAATTCGTGATAAGTAATTGTATTTTCATATTGTTGAATCGCATGTGTTCTTGAAACGTTAACATGATGTATATTGGCATATTGCAGGTCCAGGCGTTCCTATACCAACTCCGTATGAAATTCATAACAAGTACCTCGATATGGAGGTTGCAGATGCGGAGAACTACCTTGAAGAACAAAAGAAGCGGTGGGTAAAATACGGCTGCACCATACTCACTGATGGTTGGACAGGGCCGACTAGATTGAGCATCATAAACATTATGGTTTATTGTGCTGGTGCAACGGTTCTGTTGATGCATCAAAGCATACGAAAACAGGAGAGTATATCTACAAAATATTGAGGTCAGTGCTCAAAGAAATCGGAAAACACAATGTCGTCCAAGTTGTGACCGACAACGGTTCGAACTACAGGAGTGCCGGGTTGAAATTACAACGCAAGTACCATGTGTACTGGACACCTTGCGCCGCACATTGTCTAGATCTGATGTTTGAAGATATTGGGAAGAGAGATAGTGTTAAGCATACTATCAAAGCTGCGAGGGATGCGACTAAGTTCATCTACAACCACAGCACTGTGTTGTCCAAGTTACGGGAGACATCCCCATGTGAAATCATCCGTCTCGGCGCAACAAGATTTTCCACGAACTATCTAGCTCTCAGAAGTCTCCGAGAGAAGAGAGTTGCGTTGAGGACGATGTTCAGTAGTCAATGGTGGGATGATTCAAAATTGAGTGCAACTCCTACAGGTAGATCCATATCCGAGACTTGTTTAAATCCTAGATTCTGGCATTCGGTGGACGAAGTGTGTGCCATATTCGAGCCGATGTACACCACTCTTCGATTAGTGGACACTGAGGTGCATCTCACGATGAGATTACTATACTACGTCTTCCACGAGATGAAAAAAGAAGTTGGAAGCGATGAGTAGGAAGAAATGGGTTGTCGACATCGTGAACCACAGATGGAGTACTCAAATGGAACATCCACTACACATTGCAGCTTTCTTCCTAAATCCAAAGTTGCTGTTTAACCCGGATATAACCATGAACAATACTCACATGGCCGCTGTCACAAAGGTGTTCGACTTCTTGCATCCGGATCTTGATGGGTTAACTCTTGGGAGAGAGGTATAAAACTATAAATTGTTACAAGCTATATCACATTATGAATATATGAGTCTTATTTGATTTTCTAATTACAGTCAATCGCATTTCGAGACGCTCGAGGGGACTTCTCACAAAGAAGTGTTGTTTCGGCATGCGGCACCCTTTGTGCAAGTAAGCTTGTGAGATGAATTGTATGCATTAACTATGTCATGGAATGGTAAGAAATGACATGATATGATTTATGTCACATGATTGCAGGTGAGTGGTGGGAGATTTACGGAAATTGGACCCCGACTTTACAGACGTTGGCCATTCGAATTTTGTCACAAACTTCATCTGCCTCCGCTTGTGAGAGGAATTGGAGTACATTTGCCCTCGTCCACACAAAACAAAGGAATCGTCTAGCGTACAGCAGACTCGAGAAGCTTGTTTTATGCTCATACAACATGAAGTTGCAGCTCCGAGAAGCAACTCGGATTCACGACAACAACCTCACCCCGATGGATCCTTTGGATATCATCGAACGAGCTTTCGAACGCTCGGAGAATGACAATGAGGGAGACGACGAAATGCTCCGCTAGATTGACGAAGTTCACATGGACGACGTCAACCAGAACCCGGATCCGGCAGTAGCTGAAGCGGCTTGAGAGATTGGAGTTGATCTGGAGCGAGTGCTGAACGAGGACGTCCAACCTCAACGCGGATCCAGAGGCAGTTCGGATTCAGATGGCGGAGATTCAAGCCGTAGATCAAGCGGAGCAGATGGAGGTGAAGGTGACGGTGGATCAGGGGGAGGTGGTGGAGGTTCATATCAGGCTGGAGGTTCCTTTACTGCTGGAGGCACTTCATTTGGTGATGTCGGCGGTGCTCAACTTGGATACGCACCATCGCAAGAAGATTTCGATCGTCTTCATCACCCTGCATTTTTTTATTCAGGATACGGGCGCAAAGGTCAGGGCGGAGGTATGAATGATGCCATGTCATTTACGTCTAGCAATGACGTTGATGACTTGTCCTACAACTTCGGATCGGTATCAATTGGTCCTCAAGGCACAGAGTCATCTTATGATGACGGATCTTCCAGTTACAACCAAGACTCCTATGCATCAAGTTACGCTCCCGAAACGGTGCGACCAGTTCCAGGTTATCCCCTCCACTCCATGTCTGTTGCTTCATCTCATTATGAGTACGACTATCACTTGGACATGTACTTTTGTGCATGTGCCCATTATATGACTTGGTATGATTACTGTATGACCGCTGCATACGGTCGCTTTGAGTAGTCATTTGTATCCCTCCTATGTTGAATTTGTTGAACAATAGTATTTGGTTTATTGTGTTGAACTTTATCATTTTGGTTATTAAACTTACTTTTTGTTGTATTTGTAATTTGGTATTGTGTTGAAACATTCTACACTATTTTTAATTTTATGAATTTTATCCTACGTACTTTGTATGTTTTTTTGTATATTTCTTTTATGAATTCCCCTCGGTAAATACGGTATTTGACGGTATTCCTCTACAGTAACGGAAGTTCAACGGTACCGGTTTCCTTTTTTTTCCTGCTTCCTCCAGTATTCTTTTACGGTACCAGGGGTTATCAGTAAATTCGAAAGCTTGGAACGGTAACGGTATTTCGATCCTTATTTATTCTTGTCTCTGAATAATATATAAATAAAATTTCATGCTTCCTTTGTTAAACCTTAAAACCAAGGTTAAAAGTAAGACTACCACCTCATACCAATGCTAAATAATAACATATATAATTCTGTAGTGTTCTTTTATTTTTCTCTGTGTTGAAGATGTTAAATATAGTTTATATTTTACATATTGCTATATATTATCTAAATAGTTGAAAAGTTTTAAAATTGTAGTTTGATTTAAATTCAAATATAACCTATATCCTATAATGTGTTTATAAAAATATATTTAAAATGCAATCGCTTGTATTTTTTTTATTAAAGTATTATTAAATCTCATGAATAAGCTCACACTACTACAAATTAACATATTAGGTACGGAAGGGTATTAGGTGCGACATGTCGCACCTAAATGTCGCACCTAAACAAACATTAGGTGCGACATGTCGCACCAGATAGTCCTCCAAGCGACTAAAAATTTCGTTGATGATTAGTGCTATCCGGTGCGACTTTGTGGCACCCAATATGATGTTGTCGCACCTGATACTATTGGGTGCGACATATGTCGCACCTAATGGGTTAAAAAATTTAAAACGGTCAGAAATTCCCCCCGAAAATTTTTTGTTCTGGAATTTCACATTAGGTGCGACAATGTCGCACCCAATATGACTATTAGGTGCGACATCGTCGCACCTAATGTCGCACCTAATAGTTTAGGGTATTTTAAATACCGAGCGTCTTCTTCCTTTCGCCCAAACCGTGCGCCTCTCTATCTAACACTCTCTCTCTCTCTATCTATCTTCCTCCGTTGTGACCTCCCCGCACCGCCCGGACCAAGGTACGTCTCTCTCTCTCTCTATCTATCTATCTCTCTCTCTCTCTCTCTCTCTCTCTCTCTCTCTCTCTCTCTCTATCTATCTCTCTCTCTCTTATTCTCTGACTCTCCGACTTGCAGGTCCCCCGCGCCGCCCGTGACCACCTCAGCTCAGCCCGGTCTTCCCCCGCCGCCCGTGACCACCTCAGCTCAGCCCGGTCGTCCCCCGCCGCCCGTGACCTCCCCGCGCCGCCCGTGCGCCTCTCTGCCGCCGTGACCTCCCCGGCACCGTGACGTACGTCTGTCTCTCTCTCTATCTATCTATCTATCTCTCTCTCGCTCTCAATTCTGAGTTTGGAATTGATTTGGCCGAATCTATGTGTTCTTGGGTTTGAAGGTTTTTTTTTTTAGGCTTTTGTTATATGAGGATTGATTAATGTTCTTAAGATGTTTTTAAGTTGTTTGATGCCTGGGTTTTTGACTGAGAATTTTTGTTTGAATTATGATTGATTTTTTTGGACGAATTTCATTGGAAATTTTGTCATGGCCGTGTGGTTAGGTGGGCAAATTGGTTGAGAATTCTAAAGGTTTGTCATTGTTGAGGCTATGAGGAATTTTGGGAATTTGATGAGATTGATTTGGAAAATTTAAGTTGGCCGTGTGGTTATTTTTTAATTAATTAGTATTGAAATTGGTTAATTAGTTAATTAGTATTGAAATTGAATTTGAAATGGATATATGTTTAAATTAGAATATTGAGTTAAATGGTTGAAATTAAAATGAATAAATGTTGAAATTGGAATGTTGAGTTACATTGTTATATGTTGAAATTAGAAAGTTGAATTGGAATATTGAAATGGATATTCGTCTGTTAATTAGTTAATTAGTATCATATGTAGTTAGATTAATTACTAATATATTTTAAAATGATTAGTAACATGTTACATTTAATGTAATTATTGAAAATTTATTGCGACCGAGCCACAGAGGCTCGGTTTAGTATTTAGTATGTTAATAGGATAGACCTGGTTGGTTATTTATGTGTTTTTTTTTAAATTGCAGATTTTGGTTAGTCAATATTTTAGGGGAAACTCTGCCGAATTTTCGGTAGAATAATAACTATATGTAATATAACGAATTCTAACCATTTTTTCAAATTAATATATATTTTTCACAATTTCTCTTTCACTCTCACTAATTCGATCTCGAATCTTTCAAATGTTAACGAGTCACTCTCAATTTCCTAACAATTCATCACTCTCAATTTCATAACAATTCACTTTAAATTTCAAATATTCACTCTCAATTTCACCTCTCAGTTTTACCTCTCAATGTCAATAATTCACTCTTACAAAATGAATTCTAACGATTCATTTTTATCTCCCAATTTCCCGTCTCATTCAGAAGAATGTCAAATCCAAGCAGGGACTGGATTACCGAGAACAATCGGTTGAGTTTGCAATATAAAACAGGGGTTAACGAGTTTATCCGCGTTGCAAGCAAACTCCCGAACGAAAACGGTCATTATCGTTGTCCTTGTAAGTCTTGCAATAACGTGAGATGTCTGGACATCAGGGTCTTAAAGAATCACCTTTTGAACAAGGGGTTTACTCCGAGATACACCGAATGGTATCATCACGGCGAACGTCGAATGGTAGAAGATGCCAGCGAGACTAACCAAAGAGGAGTCGGTGGATTGCACGATGCTCTCCATGATATAATGGATCACGAGGACTTCGACGATTTTACGGATCCGACTCCGAGTGAAGTGCGTGCAAATGAGCAAGTGGAAGATTTGTTCGCTGAGTTGGAAGCAGAATTGTACCCTGGGTGCAAAGAACTTTCGTCTTTGTCGTTCTTGGTTTCGTTGATGCACATCAAAGTCACGAACCATTGGACGAACAAGTCGTTTACAGAATTGTTGCAGCTCTTGAGGAAGTCTCACCCAATTGGTAATCGAATTCCGGAAAAACACTACGAGGCAAAGGCGAAGCTGAAGCGTTTCGGCATGGGATACGATATGATCGACGCGTGCATCAACAATTGTGTGTTATTTCGAAAAGATCTCGAGAAAGCTGAAGTGTGCCCAATTTGCAATGAGAGCAGATGGAAGCCAACCGGGAAGAATGTATCACAAAAGATATTACGATACTTTCCCTTGAAAGATCGATTGAAGCGATTGTACGCTTCTCGACACACGTCGCTTGAGATGCAGTGGCATGAACGAGATCGCGTCAAAGAAGAAGGCGTTTTGCGACATCCTGCAGATGGTTCGACGTGGAAGAATCTAGATGAGAGATACCCAAATTTCGCTGCAGAGCCTCACAACGTACGTCTGGGACTAGCTTCTGATGGGTTCAACCCGTTTGGGGAAATGAGTCTAGCGTATAGTATGTGGCCCGTGGTACTAACTGCGTACAACTTGCCACCTTGGTTGTGCATGAAAAAAGAGTACTTGATGCTAACGTTTTTGATACCTGGACCGAGCTCACCTGGAAAAGACATGGACGTGTTTTTAGAACCACTAGTTGAAGAGCTGAAAGAATTATGGGATAATGGATTCCAAGTGCGAGACGGGGCGAACGATGAAGTGTTTCGGTTGCGTGCCGCGCTTCTATGGACAATAAACGACTTTCCGGCTCGATCGTATTTGTCGGGATGGAGTGGCCAAGGGTATCTTGCTTGCCCCACGTGCAACATTGAGACGCCATCTATGAAAATTAGAAACAGGATTGTCTACTATGACCATCGTCGATTCTTGCCTACGCCTCACCGATTGAGGAAAAAGCACTGATCACTACGTAAATCGTCACGAGAAGCGCCTGAAACCTGTCAAGTTGACTGCGCAAGACATACTCGATCAGTTGACTAGTGTGTCTTCCACGACAACCGGCAAGAATATCGATAAACGAAAACGTGATGAGTGCGAATTGAATTGGACCAAAAAGAGCATCTTCTATAAATTGTCTTACTGGTCAGAATTGGAGTTGAAGCACAACATGGACGTCATGCATATAGAGAAGAACGTGTGCGAGAATCTTCCGATGGTTATTCGAATTTCTTAAAATTAAACTTAACGAATTTATGTCTTGCAGGCGAAATCTCTCCGCAACCGGGAAAATTCGAAGATGAAGAAGACGAAGGCGAGACAAGGGTCGCTTAGTTTTTTTGGTCATCGCTCGAGGAACGTAAGTCTCTTAATATTAATATGCAATATAAATGTGATTCATATTTTAATGTTGAAAAATTACAGCGAAGAGAAGATGGGAGTATAGGCTCGGCTTTAGCGATATGGTTAGAAAAACACCAGGACGCTAAGGGATCGTGGACGACGGACTTCGCGAAGATGCAATACGTAAGTTAATTTTTTTATTTACTATACTTAATTACTTTATTTCTTCTTATCTTATAAGTTTTTTGTGGTTTTATTTTGAAGGATCAAATCACCGCCCAGACGATAGATATTTTGCGGCAAGCGGCGGAGCAAAACGTCGTGATCTCCCAAGAAGATGCGGAGAAGTACGCGATGCGCGATGTTTTGGGAGTACGCAGAGACTGGGAAGTCGGTTTAGGGCCTTCGATCCCAAGGTCGTCGTTGGGTGTTGCCCAAACGCTAGATGGAGGCTCGTCAAGTTCGTCATCTCAGACCGATCCATTGGTTGCCGAGATGCGAGCTCAGATGGATGCCCAACAAGCCGAGCTGCAAGTGATGCGGCAACAGATCGCCTTCCTCAGCCAGCAGCACAACCAGCCTCCCATGACTCCTCAACCTCCGCCTGCATCGCAACCAGGTGGGACGGATCAGCAGGCGCCAGGTTCCACGCCGGGTTCTACGCCTGGTTCTATGGATTACTTGTGAGACCGTCCTTACGGAAGCGGTGGAACGAGCGGCAGCGCGTCAGGCAGCGGTGGACGAGGACGCAGAAGCGGTTCTCGAAGTTCTGGCAACTTATTCGGTAGATGAAATTCTACTATCGATAAGTTTTATAGGAAACAAAATTAGGAATTCATTTTTTTCGCTTTTTTTGGAAAGAATTTGTATTTTTAATTAAGAATTCTATTTTCATAATATTATTTCTAATTCATTTAGAATTTTGTTAATTAATTTTTATTTAATTTTAAATGAATTTTAATTTACTTTTTTAATTTTGTATTTTTTTTAATTAATTCCTTTTTTACCCTCTGGACTCAGAAATGTTGCAGAACTAATCTCAGAACTTAGACACATGTTACAACTTGCCACTTCCGTCAGTATATGCACGTTAAGTTTAACATTTTGATGACGTGGCAATATTTTAAAAGCTTTATTCGTGAAATTATGATTTTACCCCTGATCCAAAATCATTCTTAGCATTAAATTCAATCTATTTCAACCTGCGAAGTCCACTCTCTCTCTCTCTCTCTCTCTCTCTCTCTCTCTCTCTCTCTCTCTCTCCTTTTCTCTGTCTTCTTCTTCAACCTTTGCTCTTCTTCTCCATCGCCAACCTGCAGAAGAAACGAACGAAAGAAAAAAAAATAGAATAGACGAAAACAACAACACAGATTCCTCGAACGAGACAGCCTCAGCGAATCTCCACAATCAATCCAAAATTTAGAGTTCAAAACAATTCAAACCGAGCCCAAACAACGTCAATCACAGATCAATTTCACCAAACAACCTAAAAATCCAAAAAACCCAAATTAGCATAGGAGAACAAAGATACAGAGGAGATCAGCAGCGCCAGGGCGGCGAACGCCAGCTGGCGGCCGGAGACGATGGGGGGCGGGGGATGGGGCCCACGGAGATCCTGGTCCTGGACTCCACGAACACGGCCATGGCGTCGGCGAGGCGAGAGAAGTCGCCCTGGTCCATCTGGTCCGAGTCGCTGGTCTCGCAGTCGGGCTCGCTTTTCTCAGGGGTGTTCTCGTATTGCCTTCCCAGCTTCAAGTCCTTCTACTTCTCCGGGTCGCTGAGGCTGGGCCCGGCGGGGCAGCCCAAGAACATCCGGACCACGCCGCTGCTAAAGAACCCGCACAGGCCGTCGCTGTATTTACCGATCCCGTGGGGCGGGTGAATTTGCCGATCCCGGCGAATCTCCTGGGGTTCGACCCGGTGACGGGGGCGGGGACCATCGTCGACTCGGGCACGGTCACGACGCGCTTCGTGCAGCCGGTTTACGACGCGGTTCGGGCGAAGAGAGCGAAGCTCTGCTGGGACTCCAGGCGAGGGAACGATCGTTCAGGCTCTAATTTACGGCGTTCAAGTTGGCCCGGGAACGATCGTTCATTTGACATGTTGTTGAACTCATATTTTGGCATTACAGTTACAAAGAAGAAAGTGTAAAAGAATAAAGAGAAATAGGTCAGATCTAAAAGAAAAGAAGAAGAAGAAGAAGAGAAATGTATTTCCTTGGAACCACACAAAAATGCAAGGCTTGTGATAAGACTGTTTACCCAGTTGAGCAGTTATCTGCTGATGGTGTTTCTTTTCACAAGTCCTGCTTCAAGTGTTTCCATTGCAAAGGAACCTTGAAGGTATATATATCTAAATATAAATCTTCTTTGTATATATAATACAGGGCTAATTGTTTTTCGTTTCATCAACTTGGTTCATTTAGTAATGATTTTTATATGGTTGTTGTATTAACAGCTGAGCGATTGAAGCTGAGCAATTTCAATCGCAGTAAAGAAAAAAATGCAGAGAAGAAAAGAAGAAGAAATGAGAGAGAGAGAGAGAGAGAGGAGAGAGAGAAAAATAGAAATTATTTAAATATTTAATCTGATAATAATATTTAAATATTAAAAGTATTTAAAATAATTGAAAAATACTCTTATACCCTTTAAAATATTGCCACGTCATCAAAATGTTAAACTTAACGTGCATATACTGACGGAAGTCGCAAGTTGTAACACGTGTCTAAGTTCTGATATTAGTTCTGCAACATTGCCGAATTCAGGGGGTGAAATGAAATTGAGGTACGAGTCCAGGGGGTAAAAAAGGAATTAATCCTTTTTTTTAATATAAAAAACGTATTCGGTGCGACAATGTTGCACCGAATATCATGGCGGTAACGAATTCGGTGCGACACTGTCGCACCCGATATGAATTTACCCGCCAATTTTATAAAATTTGGCAGGAAAATAGCTTGGGCATTAGGTGCGACATGTCGCACCTGAAAGTGTCGCACCTAAAGGTGTACTTATTCGGTGCGACATGTCGCACCGAATACCTTCTGCGACGGGTTATCCGGTGCGACGCTGTCGCACCTAATAAACTTTTAGGTGCGACATTTTGAGCATTGGGTGCGACATTCGTCGCACCGGAAAACGTATTTTGTCCTAGTGTCATGTACAAATATTTATTAAATTCAAACCTACAATTTTGTTCAGTAAATAATTTAAATCGGTTAAAAATTTATTTTAGCTAAATATTTTTCAGCTGTATACTATTTAACAAATATTAGTTATGTATAAAAAATAAAATTATATTATAACCATGTGAGCACCTAATATGCCCCCACGCAATAATCATGTATAGAATTGTGGTGGACCCACTTAAATAATTACATTTAATGCTGTATCACTCTCTCTTCTTCTTTACTATAATTTTGAGGCTTTTATATTTTCCTTTCTCTTTATTTTTGTTTATTTCTTCTATAATTTTTGTAGTTAAATTACTTAAAGCTTTTATCTTTTAAGTAAAAACTTATTTTATAAAAATTATTATTTTTGTTAACATTTTTCCTTGGATATTTTTCAATGTAAAATCAGTTATTTTATAACTGAATGTTAAATCAATTGATTCTCTTAGCTCGTTAGAATTTCAAAAAAATATATATTTATATTAAAATGAATATAAACTCGAGTCGAACGCGATTTTGAAATTAGCATAAAAAGGAAAAAAAAAAAAAGAGGCAAAATTATACAACATTGTTTTTCCTTGTTAAATTTACTAATATATATGTCTGGATTACATTTCTTCCCCTTTATATTTTGTCCGGATTACATTTTTAACAAGCAGTATGTCCCGAGTAGGGATGACAATTTGATCCGTTATCCGTGTTCCGGCACTTTACCCGGTTTTATTGGGTTGGGTAATACCCGTTCGTTTTGGATAAACGGGTAAATTGGTAATACCCGTTAAGGTTTTAACGGGTCCGGGTACGAGTAACAGAATAGTCATCCGTACCCAGTTACCCGAGACCCGACCCGTTAACTTATAAATATTTAAAAATATAATAAATCATTATATGTTTACCTGATTAGATGATATATTTTTTTAGGAAACAACTTTTTCCAGTGTGATGGCGTTGCAATGAAGATGACCCAATTTACTACTTTAAATGTTTTTTATATTGTAGTAGCACTTTGATATTTTTCACCCAAATTTTATTATTTTTAAACTTTATATTATTGATAGATTTTTATTTTGTAAATGGGTAAGCGGGTCTACCCGACCTGCTACCTTTTTTTAAACCGGGTAAATGAGAAACGGGTCCAATATTTTGAACCCGCTTACTCGGCGGGTATCCCCGTTACCCGGCCCGTCTCAAAACCCGGGTAAACGGATCCGAGTAACGTGTAAAAAATTATAGCGGATACGGATAACGGAATAGGTGTAACCGGCCTTACCCGTACCCGTTGCCATTTCTAGCTCCGAGCGTTACTGCGAAATAATTAATATATTTTAGTCTGAATGAATAAATATATAGATACATGTCAATAAATATTTAGGCCTGAAATGTATTTAAAGTTTTTTGGATACATTTTTATTTTTTTTGATAAAAAAAATCGATATGAATGAACATTAGTTGTGTCTAGAGTCTAATCTCTTAATTTTTCTTAGAAAAAACATGGTTAATTAAAGAAATTTGTAACTTACTATGCCATTCCAAACATCACATTTGAGATATAGCCAACGTTTGGAAACATATTAAAAAATAGCCATACATATGAGGTAGCACTTGAATAAGTTATTTAAAATTTTCATATTTTCATTTTATCCTTCCAATCGGTTTTTTATTTTTTATTTTTTTCTACAGTGATTCGTCACTCTTTCTCTCTCATATAGTTTTTTTTTTTCCTTATAAAAACTTCAAAAATACATATCTTTTTTATATGAACTCGAAATTGGGTAATTCTAAATCCTACGGATTCGTGGCGAGGAGAGCTTAAAAAATAAATCCATTGTGTTGGATGAAAAATCTTGTCTACTAATGTAGAAGTTCATCGGAATTCACCATTGGTACATTTATTGTCGAGTATTTAAATTATTTATATTTTTTATATTAATTATAACATGTTTAATATAAAGATATTTAAGTCAAATATAATTATCATTGTTTTTTTCTAAATATTTGCAAACGTTAGATACATCCCAATTTTATAGTTTAGTTTTGGTTACAAATCTATAATGCCCTTAAATATATATATATATATATATATATATATATATATATATATATAATATAATGTGTACCTAAACTTTTCGTATTGGGCTAAAGGAGGCCCAATTAATGAGGGAGAGTGTAATCAACTAGCAGCAGTGACTCTTGAGTGAGTGAGAGAGAGGAGGGGATGGATGGAGATCCAATAAAATAAATAGAAAGACAAATATATGGACGACAGCAACGGCGGCTTCTTCTTCTCCCCAATCCAATCACCAGTGCTCATCTTCACGCCGCCGCCTCCATTCCCGGGCGCCCCGCGCTCCGTCGACCTATCAGCGTTGAAATTCGTTCTGGCCATCATCGCACTCATCTCCATTCCCCTCCTCATCTTCACTCTCCTCTTCGCCCTCAGGTGCCCACGCGCCGCCGAGCCCCTTCCTTCCCGGTCCGGCGAGTGCCCCGTCTGCCTCTCCGCCTTTGGGGAGGGCGATGACGTCAAGCCCCTGAGCGCGTGTGGCCACGCATTTCACACCGCGTGCGTCGACGAGTGGCTGAGCTCCAACCCCAACTGCCCCGTCTGCCGCGCTGAAGTTCCCTCCGCCGATTTGGTTTGATTTGTTAATAATTTGTAATTATAAAGCCGCCACTCCGCCACCGTCACCACATTGTTGTATTATAATAATAAAAGTACTAATTATTTAATAATGAGGGCTTATTTGTTGGTGAGTGGGGACCAGTCACCCACCGCCCGCTCCACCCCATTTGACTATTTGTTTCTTCTTAATTTTCTCTCCGTTTAAAAAAAAAAAACCATTTCATCTTCTCTCCGATGAAGCGGAATAGTTACAATAACGGTAATGCGAAGCCCCAGCGGTGGGCTTTCAGCTTGTTCCTTCTGGCGCTGGTGACGGTGTTGGGGTGGCGGCGGCTGAGAGCTTCGCCGGCGAGAGCGGCGGGGGTTCTGCCGGCGCTGCCGAGGCTGGCGTACATGATCTCCGGCTCAAAGGGCGATGGGGCTCGCGTGGAGAGGCTGTTGCGGGCCGTGTACCACCGGCGAAATTACTATGTGGTCCATCTGGATGCGGAGGCCTCGGAGGAGGAGAGGGCGTGGGTGGCAGCAATGGGCCTGCGCAATGTCATGGACGTGGGCCCGCCCAATGTGGTGACCGCCAAGGGCCCCACCGAGATGGCCGCCACTCTCCACAGTGCCGCCATTCTGCTTAAAAAGGCCCCCAACTGGGACTGGTTCCTCAACTTGGCCGCCTCCGACTACCCTCTCTTCTCTCAACACGGTATCGCTCTGCTGCTACCAGCCTTCTCATTCGTTCCTATATGGAACTGAAACTGTGTTTGTTTGGGTGCAGATCTGTTGCATGTTCTGTCCTACTTGCCCAGAGACCTCAACTTCCTGGAGCACACCAGCAATCTCGGAGGGAAAGAGTGAGTGTGCACTGTCTCGCTCAGATTCATCTTTATCGGTCGATACCAATGCGTGTGCGTGTGTGTGTGTGTCAAAAGGGAGGAGATGGGAAGGCCGATCGTCATCGACTCAGGGCTGTACCACACGAAGAAATCGGCAATCTTCTGGGCCAAGGAGAGACGGTCAATGCCGGCGTCGTTCAAGCTATTCATGGGTGAGTGAGTGAGTGAGGGATTGGGGATGGGCGTTGACGGATAACGAGAATGTTGGAATGAAATGGCAGGATCGGCGGGGGTGATGGTGAGCAGGGCGTTGGTGGAGATGTGCGTGGTGGGGTGGGACAACCTGCCGCGGACGCTCCTCATGTACCAAACAAACATGCTGAGGTCGTCCGAGTCCTACTTCCACACCGTGGCCTGCAATCACAAAGAGTACCAGAACACCACTGTGAACCACAGCCTGCGTGTCTCCGCCGCCCAGCTCTCTCTTCACAACATCCTCCGAACCGGCGCTCCCTTTGCCAATGCCATTCACCGTCCACAGCTGCTCGATGCCATCGACGCCCACCTTGCTCGACACCGTCATCATCGCCATCCTTATGACAGTGACAGTGACAGTGACAGTGATGATGTTGTGGTGCCCAGTGCAGACTCCTCAAGGCTCCAAAACCTGCTTCTCAACCTCCTTCATCCTCATCACTTCAGACCTAACCAGTGCAACTAAGCTACAAATCTGCTCTGTTCAACCCATTTATGGAAACTGCTCACATTTTTTGTCAATCGTATTTATTGGGCTTTTTCTCTCCAAATGTTTTCCTTCAAACGGTTGCTACACATGCTATATTCACCTATTTCCTCTATGAAACTGATGTTACTTATCTACATTTTGATTCTTTGAACAGCCCCCTTGCAAACAACAAATGCGTGATATATTGAAACTGATACACATGCCTGTTGTTCGATTTTTTCGATATCGGTTATCGATGGAAATACTTACAAAATCTCGAAAAACATAAATTATAATTTTCTTTAAGAAAATTTGAAATTTACAGGTCTTTTTTTTTTCAAGTACTTCACCCTTTTTTCTCTAGTTTTTGGGTGACACTTTTTCTGCCGAGAGCTTTGTTGTTTGGCGGATTGGCGAAACTGGTAAATTTCAGCATATCAATATATACATATACAATGCTGTTTTTTGTCTTATCTTTATATATGAAAAAAAAAAAATGCCAAATTAAGTAAAGAGAGGA
This sequence comes from Urtica dioica subsp. dioica, assembly GCF_054948205.1. Classification (NCBI taxonomy): domain Eukaryota; kingdom Viridiplantae; phylum Streptophyta; class Magnoliopsida; order Rosales; family Urticaceae; genus Urtica; species Urtica dioica. Next base: position 29,891,909 of record NC_142757.1, read on the forward strand.
AGTTAGATTGAAGAGAATCAAGTGATAGAGAAGAGAGATCAGAGATGAATTCGGGTGAATAGAAATCCGTTTATATTAACTGATACTGATTGTGTAGAATTAATACAGATTCATAATAGTACACTGCCTAAGACAAGAATAAGTTACCAGAGCTAGAGTCCATCTCAGCTATAAGTAATCCCACGTTAGTAGGAGGTTCTTCATACGCATTCATGAACTGGAAGACAGTTGCTGAAATGAAGCCTGTTGCAGAGGAGTTGTAAGGGTTTAGTAAACATATCGACAAGTTGTTTTTCTAGGTGTGCAAAATCAGATTAGAGGCAAGTGAGCCATCCCCTATGCTATCACACGAAAAAGCAGAAGGCGAATCAAGACGGACATATAGTTTATCTACGAGTTAGTTGAGCCAAAGCACCTCTGCAGATGTTTTAACAAGAGCTCTATATTCTGACTCTGTGCTCGAACGACGAACCATTTTATGCTTTCATGCACACCACACCCCCAGCTGCCACCAAACAAGTAGACAATGTGCAAAGACGATTTTCGGGGCCGCTTGCCCAATCAGCGTAGGAGAACAGCTCAAGGGTGAGGGATGAGTTGGTTTGATGTCCAGACCGTGGTGAAGTGTTCCCTTCACATACCGCATAATCTTGGATTATTGCCCACAAGTGAAAGACACACATGTCATTTATGACTATTATGTTAAAAGTTAATAGATAGATTAATATAGTAGAAGTATGGATTTCTTAATATTGTGTGTTTTTGTATAATAATCTAAGTCTTGAAAACTACTCACAACAAAACGAAAGAAGAGTCAAATTTGCAAAATACCTCTTCCGAGTAATTTTAAAACTTACATTCAAATAGAAGGAACAAACCACAAGAAAAATGGTTTTCAACGACATGTGAAATACGTCGTGAAATAGATTTCATGACATTTTTTCAATTATCGTTAAATAGGGGTGCTGGGAAAAGTTCTTAACTTTTAATTTAATGATATTTTTAAATGTTGTAGTTAGTGTTGTAAATTTATTTTCAATGACATTTTAGAAATCTCAACTTTGCATATTTTATTTTATTAAAATTGAAGTTTTTCACCAACTAAGAATGCCACGTCATGTTTGTGACAATTTACCTACTATTTACGAAATGGTGACTATATAGCAATGTGATAGTATAAATATGGCTAGTCACCTAATGGTTTGTTTTTTTAAATGCAGTTTTTACTAAATAAAAATACCAATTTTATAAAAATAGTTTTCTATATGTATTCTATGTTTGGGCACTCTAGCAAACTAGACATTTTTTAAATGATGTAATTTCCATCTGGCCAACGTTTCAAAACGTTTTAATAAAAATAGACATTGTCTTTTATTAACTTACCCAAATACTATTTGCCGCCCATTTTTTAAGAAAATAAAAAAACGAATTTTTTTATATTTAATATCCCTACTGCTTCCCTAAAAGATGCAAATAATTTAATTCTCATTTTAAAGAAACCGAGGGAAACTATAGAAAACAGTAATTATTAACAATAATGAAGAAAAATTTACCGTGACAAACTATACAAAGATTAAGAAGTTAAAAATGAAAAAAAACTAGAGACACCCATTACCTGTTAATGTTAATTAGCAAATCTATATATACAAATCTAATGAAAAAAATAACTCGAATACCATAGAAACTAGCAAATCATTAACGTTAATTAACGATAATTTACAGTAATTTACAATACAAGCTTCAAAAGTAAAATTTGGGAAAATATTCAAACACATTAGTTAACGTATCTAGAACAAAATTAACGAATCTAAAATAACATTAAAAAAAAAATTCAGAATCAAACGAGAGAGAAAAAAAAATAGTTCGATACACCAAGTTGATGATAACAAGAACACCACATAATATTTATAAAGATCACCATATGTGGGCAATGAAACATGCAAATTTCCACCAATATTTGTCATACTCACCTTGGAGACAATTGTTCCTACATATTTAAATAATATACACAATATATAACACAAAATACAACATTATCAGAAGGATTTGAATCCAGCCACTAATAAGAAAAAGTAGCACTTATCATAACATACTTTTGGCTTGTACAAGATCATCTAACCATCGTAAAAGTAAAACTACAACACATTTCTATCAAACAATCGGATATAGAGAGGTATCAATGGAGAGAAGAGAGAAAGCAATAGAGAAACAAAGAGTGAGCGATAGGGAGAGAAAGAGAGAAAGCGAATGGAGAGAGAAAGAGAAATTTGGCACAAGTGAAGATCAATGACAACCACAACAACAAAAAAGTTCTCATTCTTCGTCAAATCCAACCAATGCGTCATGGAACTTGATTCATAATTTGAGACACTATTCGTCGTCATCATCTTCTCAAACATCATCTTCCGAGCTTATGAAATATTTGGAAACTGAATTTTACAGAAAGCATCCGGATGAATTGGATATTCTAGAATGGTGGAAAAACAAACAAGTGTGTTTTCCGATACTGTCCTTAATTGTCCGAGACATTCCTGCCAATCCGGTATCAAGTGTTGCATCAGAAGAAGCATCTAGTGCAAGCAACCGTATTCTCGACGACAGAAGATCAACAATGAGTTCGGCTATTCTAGAAAGCCTAATGTGTTTGAAGGATTGTGATGATGCAAGAAGGCAAAACAAAACAGTAATGAAGACACGATTGCAACGTACTATACATTATTAGAGAATGAAGCTTCTGCTTCTTTAAGTAGTCACATGTAATTTTTTTTATTTATTTATTCAAACCGTACTCTTTTCCTTCACAAAGTTTTTATCTCTATCCCCTGGATTTTACTTAGAAAGTTTTTAATTAAGGCGGTTAAGTATTGTAATTCTTTTTATATTTATCAAATAAACTTTTATTTGGGGAATTTTGTTTTTTTTTGTTACAAGCTATCAATATTTTATATACAAAAGAAATACAAATCAATTCCAATCTCAAAATAAGTCCTTAAGCAGCCAAAACAATTAAAAAAAAACAAAAGAGCCCAAAACAGGTTCCTTACAAAAGCCCAAAATAGGCCCAAAACAAACCCCAAACAAGGCCCAAGACCAAGCTCAAACCAAGCCCAAGACCAAGTCCATACCCGACCCAAGACCAAGCCCGGCCTGTGACCCAGAGGGCCTTGTACCTGGGCCCGGGCTTGTCTTGATGGTTCTCTACTATGAGTTGGGCCGACCCGGGCCCCTTCATTTTTGGGCCGGGTTGGGCCTAGACCCGGACCTGCTAAGGGCCTAATTTTTTTTGGGTCGGGCCGGACCGGGCCGGCATGGCCCAATTGAGAGCTTCACCCAACCAGCCAAACATATATTTAAAATTATAATTAGAATTAAGTGTCCAAAAAAAAAATCCCTACTAGATCACATATTAAGTACCCAAAAAATAAAACACTAGACAAGAGCATAGTAGAGCTTGAATCGAATACCTCAATTTCCCAACGGAAGTATTGCTTCCTTTGGACATGTAACATAGTCCAGAGAGATTATGTAGTCTTTGCAAGTGGGCGTCCTCATTTTCGGGAAGGCTGAACAAATTAATAGTCCATGAAGCTGAAAATTAGGTTTTATTTTATTTTATTTTTATTTTTATGAAATTAAAATGCCATTACAATGTAATTAGTTCAATAAAGAAACAGAAAAAAATACATGTTTATGCGAGATCAGGAAAGTGAGTTTTCCGGAGAGCTACGACGATCTGACGATTTTTCAGAGAATCTCGCGCCAATTCCGGCAGACTCCATCGCAAGAGACAACGTTCTGGCGAGGAGGCTAGGCCTCCTTCGACGCCTCGATCCTCGTGAGAACGTCTCTCAAAAGCTTCGGTGACACATTCCCTCAGCAGTTCTGCCTCATGGCATCGCCGTTGTCTCTTTTAGGGAGTGGTTTATGGCAGAGAGTGGTTCTCGAAGTTTTTTTTTTAAGGGTTGTGTTGTTGTTGGTGAGTGTGGTAAGGAAGAAAAAAAATAGAGAGAGGGCAAAAGAGTATTTGAACATCGGACCCACTAGTATTTTTGTCCAAATTATGATTTTAGTGAGAAATGAGAAAAAATGTTATATGAAATAGTAGTACTTTCAAATATTTCTCTTTAAAAAATAGCCAAAGTTTTATTTTATTCTAAAATAGTCCATCAGGCCAAAGTTAATTAAATGAATTAATTTAATTAACTTCGGCTGTTAAGCTATTTTTATAATAAAATGAAACTTGAGCTATATTTTTAAAACAAAGTAAAAATTGGCTAGTTGCAACAAATATTTGTCCTATTATTATGAAAACAAAACAATAAATATTATTAACAATAATATAATATTTTTTTAAATTAAAAAAACTGCTTGGTATTTGAAGAAAGGGCATATTCGAGAATAATACAGACTTAATTGCCACGTCAGGACTATTTTGCTATAAGTTTTAAACATTGACTACGACGAAATTATCACGTTCAAAGTGACCTAATTGTTTATAAATTTCTATCTATTTCTTAATTAAATTCAACGTAGCGTTTATGAACCGATAATGTCATTTACTAAATACAATTATATTTATATTGATTTATAATGTACAATCGAACAAAATTGTAATAAAAATTGTATAATGAGTAAGCTGAAATGTACAACGCTTTACAGTAAACATTAAACAAAAATTTGTAACATTTGTGTTTGTTTTTTTAGTTCTTGTTGTTCCACCTAAGGGCGGACTCACGTTCTACCTAACTTGGAAAAATTTCTTAAATATCTCATATAAATATAATAATTTTTTAAATGACTCAAATTTTAAAATTCCATAATTACTTAAATAATTTTTATTTTCAAGTAATTATGCATATATTTTAATAAAACTGCAGACTACTATTAAAAATTTAAATGAAACTATAAAAAAGTTTAAAAAATATAATAAAATTATAACATTAAGATAAAATTATAAAATATTGAGTTATTTTTGTTGACATGATAAAACTATATAATAAAATTCCATAATTACTTAAATGATTTTTTATTTTCAAATAATTAGGCATATATTTTAATAAAACTGTAAAGTACTATTAAAAATTTAAATGAAAATATAAAAATTGAAAATAAATCTAATAAAATTATTAATATTAAGATAAAACTATAAGATATTGAGTTATTTTTGTTTACGTGTAAAATCATTTCAAAGCAGTCTCGACTATTTGTGATGAAGATTGGTCGAAATAATGAATTAAATTTCGTAAAGAAATAAAATGGACAAAAAAGTGTCTCTGGACACGAACTTAATAACACAAGATGAAAATAAATAATATTGGTGAGAAATCATGTGCGTAAATATGTTCCATAATCTTGTATTTATAGCTGTAGGGGGCGGTTGGCAAGCTCCGATCTTCGAAGGCCACGTCGCATGTCGGATCCGGGTTACGTCAGTCTTTTGGGGCCCACGTGTCTTCTTTGATCCGGTTTGGGATGAATGGTTAAAGAATTCGAAATGCAGATAATGCGCGTTCTCCATGTCTTCAGGGAAGTGGCTAAGTTTGCAGAGCGAGCTGACCTTCGTTAAGGTGAGCTCGCAAATACGGATCGACCCTGCCTTCGCCAAAGCCAACTCGGTCAATTCAATTATTCTTCAGGATCTCGGACTGAGTGCATGTAACATCCACCATGTGATCTCAATGGATTAATTTCATTGGCTCGGGCCAAATTGCTTCCAATTTGGGCCTGAACGATTATGTGTGAATGGAGGATAAAGTCCAACATCAAGAGTCAGTCCCCCAATTTATTCAGCATGAAGTAGTGGATAAACTAGAAGAAAATTTGATGTGCCCACTCTCAAAGGTTTCGACCAATCTGGCTCAACTGTTGGCCAAAGCAACCTCGAGGAAACACTGAGCTCGAGCGTAGTGCCACAACTACACTGCAACCTCCTCTATGTCTACAAGATTAATGAGGATTACTGCTGCCAAACTATATTTGATACTCATTCTTGTGTGTTTCAGGACCAGGATTCAGGGAAAATGATTGGCAATGCTGAGCTCTGGGCATGACTCTACGCCATCAAGACATCATATCTTCCCCATCACCAATGCAAAATGACCCTTTCTCCAAATCTTTCAAGTCTATCCACCACCTCGCACAAAGACATCATGGTGAATCACCTTCGCTTAGGACATCCAAATTTCTTGTAGCTTAAACGTTGTTTCCATCACTCTTTATCAATAAATATGTCTCTTCAATTCAATGTTGTATGTGTGAATTTGCTAAACATACTTGTAACTCATATACACATAGACCATATACTCCATATCAACCATTTGCCATGATTCATGGGGTCCCTCTAGAGTTGAATATATTATATGTGCTCGTGAGTTTCTAATTTTTACAGATGATCACACAAGACTTAGTTGGGTCTACCTAATGAAACACAAATAAGAAACTAGCGACCTCTTCAAAAACTTCCACAAAATGATTCTAAACCATTTCAATACTCCAATCCTAGTAGTCCACATCGATAATGTTCGGGATTACTTCCACTCGAAACTTGGGTCATTCTTTCAAACCCAAAGAATCATTCATACTAGTTCATGTGTAAACACTCCATAAAAGAAATGGGTAGCCGAGCGAAAAAACCATCACCTCCTAGAAGTTGCTCGAGCTATCATGTTCATCTCAAACTTTTCAGCTCGCTTCTGAGGAGAAGCCGTTCTTACATCCACCTACCTTATTAACCGTATGCTCTCTCATGTTTTACACTTCAAAACTTTTACTGGAAAAGACCAAGAGCCACCAAACCACATAAATTAGTTCACTTAGACGTCTGCGGACCTATGAGTGAAGCTGCGAGAGGTGGTTATGAATACTTCGTCACTTTCACTAACGATTATTCTAGATATGGTTTCATTTACCTAATAAATGGAAAATCTGAAAATTTTGATAAGTTTAAGAATATCGGGCGTGTGTTGAAAACCAATCAGGTAAGACTATTAAGACTTTTCGATCTGATCGGGGAGGCGAGTTCTTAGACACTGAGTTTACCAATTATTTGGTGGAACATGGAATTGTGTCACAATTATTGGCTCCTGGTAACCCACAACAAAAATGGAGTTATTGAAAGGAGAAATAGAACTCTATTAGACATGGTTAGACTCATGATTAGCTACTCTTCACTTTCTACATCTTTATGGGGTTATGCATTAACGGTAAGTCAAAGATCATTTGCAAAGTACCATGAACTAAAGAATGTTAAAACGAGAAATATGTTGATGAGACAAAATCAATTGAGTAATAGATTAAGGTGAGACTCCATATGATGAGAATCTCAATCAAGGTCAAACTTCTAGCTGTCTGTATGACATGGCTAAGAATAAAATGGCTAAAAAGAATTGCCTTATCTTCTCTAGTCAAAGTGGGAGATTGTTAGGAATTCTTGCCCACGAGAAATAATGAATAAATCATAAATGATTACTAAATAGAATAATGATTTACTTTATTAACATCATATGATTAATGGGCTGAGCTCTGAATATTAGAATCAATAGCAACTATCATCCGTAGCCTTCGTATTAAACTGAGTCACGTGCTGAGCACCTGAGTTTGGGCGGTGAGCTAAAACATGGTCGATGACTGATACATGCCTGGATAACTGTATCTAAAGTCATATATGCGGAACACTAGTGAAGGTTGATCATGACGTGCGACATTTGTGGTAAGTGCACGCCCCAGATAGACTTTGGTTGTAGATGTGTCGTTTAAGTACCGTTATGACACACTAACGAGGTCGCTATGATGCTCACATTTAGACTTGATCTAAATCCTGAAGTGATCATAGACATTGGATCACGTTACTGCGCTCTTTGACTCATTCGCTAAAAGGCTACTATCATGCTAATCACATCTTATGTCTTGGGAGTTTCGAGGCATGATTCAAGTGAGAAGTGGTTGACAAATATGGAATCCAGCCTTCCTTAAAGAAGGTCAATGTTCACTAACCTAAGGGTTGATTCCAGAACCGATAGATTGTTGGCATTTCCGAAGTATGTACGTTCGGAAGAATCTTTCACTGGGGAAAGCAACAGTGCCTAGGATATATATGTATCAAGAAATGTATAACAAATTAATTGACCTTTCTCGATACGGGTTGAACCTGGAAGATCTTGATCACGTATTGACTAGATCAGTGGACACTCATCATGATGAGGAAATATAATTGTAGTATAAAGGAGAGTTCAGTATTGGCATACCTAGGTGGAGTCTGACCAAGATTAGACAAATCGATGTGGAAAAGAAAAAGAACTTTTTCGTCCGATTTGTTAAGCTTCTATTACGAGGTCCATAGTCCCCGATTTGACTTCGATAAGACGAATAAAGAACCTCTAATGATAATACGTTTTCGTTATTATAATCTCACTAGCTGTAATTGTAACTGACAACATCCATTCTGAAACATGGGTATTTGCATAATTAAATAATTATTTTTGGTAGTATTAATTATTTATTATTTTATCAAGTAAATAATTAATCAATTACCTATTTGTTTATTGTTGGACCCAAGGATTAAAATCTCGGGGTTTCCGTCCGGTTCCCGTCCGAAACTCGGGTTCAGAAGGGGTTCCGACACGATTCTGAACAAAATCAGTAAATTCCTTGAGAACCGCTGGAACCTGACGGCAAGTGACCGATTCTCGATTCAGAAGAACCGGCATGATTCAGTGTAATTTTAAACAAAAAACGGGGTATATAAACGAAGCTCGAGCTCATTTTTTCTCTTCACGCCGAAATCTAGGATTACATTTCTCGTCACTTCGCTTAAGGATCTTCACGCCTTCTCGCCAGTTCCTGCTTGTTTTGTGCATTTTCTGGCATGTTGTAGTTGAATCTTCACTATGTACCGGCGAATCCTGTATGTCGAGATATAATAGAGAAGAGGATTGTAAAAAAAAATGCTTTTGTTTTTTTTTTTTGAGTTAGACTGGTTGACTGAGTTAGGGAAGAAGATGAAGCAACAGTAAATATAGAAATTATCGGAGGAGAGAGAGTGTGTGTGAAGAAAAAGAAGTGAAAAATGAAAAGGAGTTTTGAAAAAAAATAAAATATTTATATTTGTCCTTGATATGTGATTGATTGTGGCTTATGCACTTATGCGTGTGTCTGTGGTTATAAAAGCAACAGACTAGACCAAAGCTAATATATCATATTATATAATATTCGATAAAAAATATTATATATTATGCTTTTATTATAAACTAGCTCACATTTGACCAAGGCTAACACACACGCCTATCATTTCACTAATATATTATAAATAAGGTAAATTTTTACTTAGACTCTCCAGCTGAATATATTAATATATTGTATATATTAACTTAATATATATATATATATATATATATATATATATCTTAGTATTAAGATATTATCAAAATTTAACACTAACAAATATTAATGAAATACAAATTAAATTAAAGAGTCATATTTTTTTTAATTTATTTTAATATTATTATTAATTTTCATATATCTTCATGCTTGTATTTATTTGTTCACTGACTACCCTCTCGGTATGCTCGGTATTTATCGGTAAACCACATCGGCAACGGTAAGTTTACTGGTACAGTTTACCTTAAGTTTCACTGGATGCCCCGTTAAACCAAGGGTATCTCCCGGTAACCCAGCAAAATTTGAGTCCCGGTATGGCATCGGTAACGGTATTCGATTCCTTGGTTGGACAAAGTAAATAAAAAAATAATTGGACTTTAAGCAATTGAGCCTTGCAACAAGAGGAAGTCGAATTTTAGGAATTGGCAACAAGGAGTTGCGCAAATCCCTTTGGCCGTGTGCCATGAAATTCGTCCACTATGTATTGGTACTTACCAATATTTTCTCTTTAGTTGTTTAAATAGAGGAGAGAGAAAATATTTAAAAAGAAATAAGAAATTATCATTTATTCTCTCTCATGAATATTTAGAGATAATAATATTTAAAAAGAAATAAGATATTGTCCTTTATTCTATCTCATGAATATTTAGAGAGAATAATATTTAAAAGGAAATAAAATATTGTCCTTTATTCTCTTTCATGAATATTAGGAGAGAATAATATTTAAAAGGAAATAAGATATTTCCTTTATTCTCTCATAATTAAATATTCTCTATTTAAACATTAAATAAAATCTCATAGATATTGATCTGATGGCTAAGAGAGAAAGTAGGATTCATGAGATGAAATCCAATGGCTAAGCTTTGATTCACTAGTGTGAACACAATAAAAGGAAATAATATATTTTTGAAATTACCAAGAATATATCTTTTGCACTACTATAAATATGGGTTCATGAGAAGAGAAAAATAAGCTTTTGGAAGACCAAAAATTCGCCCAACATAGTGTGTGGCCGACTTTTCTCTCTCTCTCTCTCTCTCTCTCTCTCTCTCTCTCTCTCTCTCTCCCCTTGGAATTAGTCTATTCCGTTCTTAGAAAATAAGAGTGTGATCTTGAAACAATATTGTTTCTTGATTGTGTGAGATTAAAGAGTGTGGTCCCACGCCGTCTTTCTTTATTCGTCCGGAGATTACGTTTCGGAAGACTACAGTGTCATCAAGAGGAGTGCAAGGATATGAAAGGTTGAAGAAGGAGATCAAAGGCATTTGAAGACGGATTGAGAAATTTTGAAAAGTTCTCTATGAACCTTATTCCATGTTCTTATTGGTGGCTTGACATGTTTGAATGCTTTCATTTTTTAAATAATAAAGTAAATCTAGATCTTGTTAGATAACCATACATTTAATTAGCTCTTGTTAGTGTAATTTATTTATTCCGCAACTTATATGGTTATCAAGGTGAGCACATGATTACAACAAGTGGTATTGGAGCGGTTGTTCGTGTCTGATACCGCTAGTGTTTCTCCAACAAGTGGTATCAGAGCGATTGTTCTTGTTTGATATCCTACGTGCTTCACCGACGAGTTGTGTCGGAGCAATCGTTTGTGTCCGATACCCCCCTCTCGTTTCCCAACAGGATATCCGAAATGGACTAGAGGGGGCATATTTTGTGATCCTGTAGATAGGAAAACCTTCAATTCTACTCAAGCTATTTTTCTTGAAGATGATTATGTAAAGCTTTTAAACCTCGTAGTAAAATATTACTTGAGGAAATGATAAGATCTATCCCAACGATAAATATCGAAATTGTACCATCTCCACCTACAACAGTCATGAGAGTGAGAAATGAAGAAGAAAACACAAACACTCGTCCAAGTGTTTCGCAACCTCATCGTAGTGGGAGGGTCTCTAGAGAGCCTAACCGATATCTTGGCTTTGAAGCAAACGTCATTGCATAGGATGCAAACGACGACGACCCGACATCATACAATGATGCAATGGTCAAATTGGACAAAGATAAATGGCAAGATGCCATGAATCAAGAGATAGAGTCTATGTACTCGAACTCAGTCTGGACTCTAGTAGATGCATCTGAACAAATTAGACCGATTGGGTGCAAATGGATCTACAAGAGAAAGAAATGAGCTGATGGACAAGTTGAAACCTTTAAGGCTAGACTTGTGGAAAATTTTTTTACCCAGAGAGAAGGAATTGACTATGACAAAACTTTTTCTCTTGTAGCCATGTTTATATCCATCAAAATTCTTCTGGCCATTGCTGCTCATTACAATTATGAGATCTGGCAAATGGACGTAAAGACAACATTCTTGAATGACTATCTGGAAGAAGAAATCTACATGGCTCAACAAGACGGATTCATACAAAAGAGTCAAGAGCACAAGGTTTGCAAACTATTGAAATCCATTTATGGGCTCAAGCAAGCTCCTCGATCCTGGAACCAAAGGTTTGACAAGGTTAACAAGACCTACGTTTTGAAAAAAATCTTTATGAGCCTTGTATGTATAAATACTCAAAAGATAAAGTTGTGGTTTTCTTAGTGCTTTATGTCTATGACATCCTACTCATAGGAAGCAACATACCATTGTGTCTGACATAAGAGCATGGCCGGTAAAGTAATTCCAAATGAAAGACTTAGGAAATGCTACTTATGTTCTGAGAATCCAAATCATTCGTGATAGGAAGAACAAAGTACTAGCTCTGTCTAAAAGTACTTATATTGATAAGGTACTTGCTAATTTTTCGATGCAAAATACTCATGGCGCACTGTTACCAATGCGTTTAGGGTTATTCTTGTCTAAAGAGCAGTGTTCCAAGACACTGTACGAAGAAGAGGATATGAGGCGAGTACCATATGCTTTGGCTGTTAGGAGCTTTCATACATGCTATGTTATGTACAAGGCTTGACATATGCTATGCAGTGGGCTTAGTTAGTAGATACCAGTCAAACCCAGGTCTTGATCATTGGACAATTGTTAAACATATATTGCAATATCTTAAGAGAACTAGGGATATGATGCTAATGCACACAAGTGAGAACTTTGTGGTACAAGGATACACTGACTGTGATTTCCAAGAAGACCGTGACATGTTAAAGTCTACATATAGGTCAGTGATCACTCTCAATAGAGGAGCGATTGTTTGGAGAAGCATTAAGAAATACAGTATCGCAGACTCCACAATGGAAGCTAAATATATATTGTGACGTCCAAGGTAGCCTCTTGAGGCTGTCTGGGCTAAAGAATTTCTTGGCCGGACTAGAGGTGGTTCCTAACGTGAGTGAACCTATTCAACTCCACTGTGATAACATCGGAGCCAAAGCAAACTCAAAGGAACCTCGTATCCATAAGAGAGGAAGGCATATAGAACGAAAATACCACCTTATAAGGGAGATTGTTAGGAGAGGGGACATGGCTGTCAAGAAGATCTCGACGTTGGATAACATCGTGGATCCGATGACAAATGGGTTGCATAAGCATGTGTTCACTAAAACACATCAAAGGATGGGTCTTAGGAATATGCCACATCTTCTCTAGGTCAAAGTGGGAGATTGTTAGTCTTTAGTCCTTAAACAAACCTAACAACAAATGAAGAGTCAAATATAGATTTGCATGAACAAACTCTTCATGGTTTGCTTAAAACTGTATATTCACAATCTAAGGGTCAAATGGCTATTGATCTCAATATGATTGTTAGGAGAATCTATGATGTCTGGTTATGGGACATTGAGAGTTGAAGACTCTATAGTTCTTCCTAAGTATCTTCTGAAGGTACTGAATTGACCAGTGCACTTCTAGAGACAGAATAAGGACAAACCATTTAACCTCTTATGTCTCGAAGTCACTATGTATGAATTGCATCGTGCTTACATCAATTCTGAAATGAGACATGTCATTTCATAGCTTACGTACTCTCATTTGAGAAAGTCAGAGTTCTAGATTCACTATGTGATATAGACAAGACCTATTGGTGAAGTACTAAGTTATGAAGATATCAAGAGTAACTTTGTGAAGATCTCATAGATATGGAATTAGACAAGTCAAAACAAGAAGCTAAGTCAAAACAAGAACTAGACAAGTTTTACGAAAATTGTCTAAAGGGTAATTTTGTCCTTTTGGACATAGGATGGTATGAATGTCAATAAATAAGTTTTTTGACATTGTCATATGATGACAATGGATTCAAGTCACACGGCCACATTTGAGAAATTGGGCCTTGAGGATTGAATTTCATTTCATGGAATTTTATGTGAAAATTCTTAATGGGCTTTTCTTATGTTGTCATGAACAAATAAAGAAACATCTAGAAGCTCCTTCTAGAAGCTCAAAACCGTTCAACCTAAGCAAGAGAAGATAGATTATTTTGTGCATTGATGTATGAAGATACTTGCCAAAAGAAAAAGAGGAAACAAATTTCCTCTAGAAGGAATTGTTTTGGGGGGCCAAAGAGGGAGCAAGCAAAAGAGGAAACAAATCCATGTGGAAATGAGGGCATGCCTTGGACGTGCAAGGTAAGGAAGAGGAAATGAGATTTGCTCATGAATATGTGAGAAATTTTTTATATTCCGCCGCTTTCTAAAAGCGATAAATCTTTTCTTAACCCTAGATCTATTCCAACACCAAGTTCTTTGACTCATTCGTTAATCACTACTTGTAGATGCTTGAATACTTATGTCTTGAAAATTCGAGATATGATCTGAGCGGAAAATGATTCACATATATGGAATCTAGCCTTCCGGTAAGAAGGTCAATATTCACTCACCTAAGGGTTGATTCCAGATTGCATGCACTTTCGTAGTAAGTACGTACGAATTTTTTTTTTGCTGGTGAAGCAACGATATAACAGAATGATTGACCTTTCTCGATATGGATTTAACTTGGAGGATTAAGATCATGAACTGACTATATCAATGGAAACTCTTACGATGAGTAAATTATAATTCTAGTAATAAGAAGAGTATAGTCTTGACTCATTTTGTGGAGTGTCACTAAGATTGACGAATCAATTAAATAAGAGAAAATATTTTTTTGTGTGTGTCTATTTTGATAAGATTTGTAGGAGCTTCTGTTACTAGGTCCATAGTTTCCTAGTCGGCCCTGATAAAGATGAATAAGAACTCTCTTGTAATAATAAGATTTATTGTTTACAATCTCACAGCTGTAAATTGTCTAGCAGCATTTATTCGAAAATTTGTCTATTTGCCTAATTAATTATTTAGTGTTGAATTAATTACTTATAGTTAGAACAAATATTTATTGAAGTGACTAAAGTTGGGCCTTATGTACACTGTAAAATTCAAAAATTCATAGGCCCAATACCACTAGTTGGACACCTACTCTAGGGTTTGAATACCCAATATTCTCTTTTTAATTAGTTGTTAGATTTGTGGAAAAGAAATCAGGTAACTGAATAAATAAGAGAGATAATAATAATGGTTGAGATATTCTCTTTCTATTAAATAAGGAAACAAGATACTGACATTTATTCTCTCACATGAAATATTCCTAATAACTAGGAGAATAATAATGGTAGAGAAATTCTCTCCATTAAATAAGGAAATAAGATATTGTCCTCATTATTCTCAAATATCTAGATTTCTTAAATATATGAGAAAAATAAGAAAATATAATATCCAAGGTTCTCATCAGATGAATGAGAATAAAAGTAGGATTTGTAATCAAGATGAAATGGTTCATGCCGAAGTACATAAGAAAATCGATTGCTTGTACTGTTCTCTAGTTCATACTATTCAACTAGCAAATCTAGATCATATTAATAATTCTATAATTAATTAACTAGATATTATAATTTATTATATTCCGCACGGTTACAGGGATATCAATTCCCAACAGTACGCAGCGGAGATAAAGCTCACCAGGAAGTACAACATTGCCGTGTATTTTCGGACGAGCTCTAGTCCTTTGACACTGAATTATCGACGAAGAAATCAGAGAATCCGAGATTCGATCCGAAGGCGGAGATCGACACCGCAGTCAAATTGAGCCGAGTCCGTGGTTGTTACCGAGGAGCGTCCGATCATCAACATCATCGCCGAAGAAGAAATCATCGCCTAGGGTTCCGATGCGAGTGAGGTGCAGAAATGGAGGGCGACGGAGATTCGCCGATGAGGACGACGAGGAAGGCAATGGGTGTTAGAAGTAGTCATCAATGTATGATAAATAAAAAACAATCGCTCAAATGGACTGTCAAATCACAAATTTATTTGTTGCGTTTCACTTTCTCGAATGAGTCATACCCACAATAAATTGTTATTGATTTATTGATATCGCTGTCAATAAATTGTTTAGTTTATTTACATGGTCGTCAATCATCTATATGATTTATTGACATTGTCGACATTATGATTTTTTTTGAAATTTGGAAAAACTGGGAAAAAGAAAAATCTACAAATTCGTTTAAAAATTTATGACATTTTTACATTTTATTGACATCGATGTCAATAAATCTTCAAAAGATTTTCCCAGAATTGTTTGAAGATTTTTTGACATCATATCAATAAAAAGACAATCATGTCAATAAATCTTCAACGATTTTCGAAATTCTTCAGAAATCTACGAATTTGTTTGAAAATTTATTGACATTTTTACCTCTTATTGACGTCGATGTCAATAAATCTTCAAAGGATTTTCTCAGAATCGTTTGAATAATTATTGACATCGATGTCAATAAAAAGACAACGATGTCAATAAATCTTCAACAATTTCCCAAATTTTTCAAAATATACAGATTTGTCAGAATTCTAACAATTGTTCTTGAGCATGAAGTCACTGAAAAACATAAATTATTTTTAGCTAAGTACGAGAGAGAGAGGGAGAGAGAGAGAGAGAGAGAGAGAGAGAGAGAGAGAGAGAGAGAGAGAGAGAGAGAGAGAGAGAGAGAGTAAATAAAATGATAATAAAAAATGATATTTTATTGAGGGTATTTTTGTACCAAAATATACAAAGTAGTCATAGTTTTGTATTAATTAGACATATTGGATTTTGATCTTAAACTAGTGTGAAAGTCATAGTTTAGAAATAATCTGAACATAATACATAAAGAGGTCTTGATCATGTCCCTTCCCATATAAATTAGTTTTTATTTTTTATTTTTTATTTTTTATTTTTTTGGCTGGGCCCAAATGCAAAGAATTTGTGATCATTATAATTTGCTTTTAGTAGTTAGACAAAGAAAATTAGGTAGAGAAAGATTCATTTTTTAATCAAGATAGAGAAAGACTAAAGAAAGTAATTGTTGAGCAATAATGAAACATTTAATTATAGATTAGAGAGTGGCCCACGACACCAGTAAAAAGGGAGTGGGCTCATGCCAGTTCATGTAAAATAATGTATTATATTATTAAAATAACGAGTATTCTCACTCCCTTTCCCAAAAAAAAAAAAAAAAAAAAAAAACCCGAGTATTCTCAGTGATTCAAATAATTAACATGTGAATTTTGAAAAACTGAGACATAGAAATAACTTAGCGTATTTTGTTATTCTGTTGTCTCTGAAGTCAGAACTGCGGGTGAATACTTGCGCTCCAAAAGTGGGTAAATATAAATAAAACAAGCACTGATCATATACATGTGCAAGTTATAATTAAAAGTATATCATAGTTATGAAGAAGAGCAGTGATAGTCTGAAAAATGAAACCGGAAGTCGTAGACCCTAAAGCACATTGAAAATAAATAGAAGGAAAAGAAAATGCTAGTACCGTAGTACCACTTTTCTTCAGAGTCTAGTCCACCCTGCCATCAAGCACCACAGTGCCTTTTCCTTTACTTGCATTCGATAAATGGTCTACTTTTTCTTAAATTATCATTCATGTAATTCATTATTCTCATATACATGTTATATATTTCTAATAATTAGTAGATCAAGTGCCACATAAACTTTTTCCATGCAAGAGAGGAGTCACTAATCTTTTGATATTTGGTCTTCCCGGCACAACTTCCTAAAGAAGAAGAAGAAGAAGAAGAGAGAGAGAGAGAGAGAGAGAGAGAGAGAGAGAGAGAGAGAGAGAGAGAGAGAGAGAATCATGAAGAAGCTTATGAGTTAAGCAACCAATAGACGAGACATAGTACATCATTCTCAAAACCCTAAAAAAGCAATAAAACAAAAAGAGTCAATACATTGGGAGTGATAATATAATAGACATATATGAGTAAAGAACAAAAGAACAATCTAAATTATTTGTATATAAATACACAAAAGGACTGCCCTTTGCTTTTACTTCATTCTCACAGATCTCTTATTGCCCTCTCCCTCTCTCGCAATCGCTGCATCTCTTTCTTTGTTTGATATGTGATTCTCCACTACATACTACTACCATATAAACAATAAACCTACAATAAAAGCAAAGATAGGAAAGACAGAAGGAATATATTTGTATCAACTTCTATCATGGTTTTTTCATCTCTTCCTCCGTCCAACTGGCAACAGGTATTTATACATAGCAAACCCTCTAATTTTTTTTTTTTTTTTACAAACTAATAACTTTAATATATATATATATATATATATATATATATATATATACATCACGCATGAATATACCACATATATTTGATTTGTGCTTTACGCAACAGCAATAACACAACTGTATCTAAACTGTTGTTATATTCACAGCAACCAAATGACCAGTCTTATAGCAATAACAACAGCAGTGATCAGAGAACAGCAGTGGTTGAGGCAGGTCAGTCACAGTCGCAGATGCTGAGGCCCGGGTCGATGGCGGATCGGGCTCGGATGGCAAACATTCCGATGCCGGAGATGGCGTTGAAGTGCCCTCGCTGCGACTCAACCAATACCAAGTTCTGCTACTTCAACAACTACAGCCTCACACAGCCCCGCCACTTCTGCAAGACCTGCCGCCGGTACTGGACACGTGGCGGCTCTCTACGCAACGTCCCAGTCGGCGGCGGGTGCCGACGCAGCAACAAGCGCTCCTCGTCATCCAAGCCCAAGCCCAACCCCGGCCCACCCTCGCAGATGCGATTCATGGCCTCCGCGCCGCCCCTCATGCCCGATTACTTCTCAGGAGGAGGAGAGATGGGCCTCCACTACTTCGGCTCAAATACAGATCATCTGATCATGGACGGAGAGCAGTGGCGGTTTCCTTACCTCCCTGCCGAGTCCAGCTCCGGAATAACTCAGCAGATGGCCTCAGTTAAAATGGAAGACAACATCAACAACAATAATAGAACTCCTCATATCGCACAGCTGTTGGCTGGCACTGATCAGCAGTACTACCTCTGGAATAATAATAATAATAATAATAATTATCATAATAATATTATTAGTAATAATGCCTCGTGGACGGACCTTTCCGCTGGATTTTCCTCTTCTTCTACAACAACGGATAACCTATGCCCATGATATTCACTACAAATCACCCTTCCCTACGTTGATAATCATATATTTACCCGTACTGTCTTGACTCAGCAGTTGCTTTTATTTTTCTTGGTGTGGCATTTAGTTTTAAAAAGCTCTTTTTAGTTACATGTATGAAAGTGATTATATATATCCTCGTATAACCCTAGCCTCAATCAATGATAGCAATTCGATGTTTTTTTGTTTTTTATTTGTTCTTTGGGTATTAAGTTTAAATCAAAATGTATGATTGCGCCATCAAGTGCAAGAATTAATATAGTATAACAAATGTAGGTTTTGTTGTTGACTTTAGTCGTCTATATTGTGCTAGTTTTGTGACCCAATGTAATTATGTTTCATAGAATTAATTGACAAAGCATCTCTTTTGGGTCGCCAATGTTTGATGCATCATTGAATTTACCAAAAAAACTAGATGATCTGCACAGATTTTTCCTTTTGGCACAATGGGCATGTTCGCACGTATATACATCTTTCATACTAACAAGATCTGAACTAAACAGAGAGAGAGAGAGAGAGAGAGAGAGAGAGAGAGAGAGAGAGAGAGAGAGAGAGAGAGAGAGAGAGAGAGAGAGAGAGAGAGAGAGAGAGAGAGAGAGAGAGAGATTGGTTGATTGACTAATTCACTAACTAATCAGTTACTTTGATTATAAATACCGTTATGAATATGATGAGACGACACACTACTACAAATTGTGGATGTTACAACACTTAATAACTGTTGTGAAATGATTCTACAACACTTCTGTACTGTTGTGTAATCCAATGTTGTAGAAAGCTTCTACAACACTTAAATAACCGTTGTGTAATTGGAGATTTTAGAACACTTAAATAACCGTTGTGGAATCTCGGAGATTTTACAACGATTAGTTAAGCATTGTAGAAGCTTCTACAACGGGCTCTGTACCGTTATAGAAAGTCTCGCTGCAGTGAGGTTTACATGTCGCTTTTTAATAGAGCGACGTGAATTGTGTTTTTTTGTACAAATTTAAATGGCCACTTGAACCAGTCCTCCTAATTGGGATAACATGGTGGTACTTTAACATCATAGCATCAAATCATTACATTTATACCCATCTCAACACAAGGAATAACAACAATCAACAGAGGCTATGTTTGCAATAGAGATAATTGCACAAGGTACACCATACCGTTGTGTAAGGTCCAGACTGTTCATTTTTTTATAACGGGAAAAAATAATTGTTGTAAAAAGTCTCATATCTTACCACAGTTCAAAATAACCATAGTAAAATGTCTACTTTTCACAACACTTAATTTAAGTATTGTGAAAAGTCGACTTTCTACAACATTTAAATTAAGTGTTGTAAAAGTCCGTTGTGTAATCCACAGTTTGTAGTAGTGACATGTCCAAATGAATGCTTAAGTATCTGTATCTCACATTCTCCGTCATTTCTCTCGTAATTTCCTACGGTGAACAAACTCTTTTCCAAACCCTTCACCCTTCTATCAAGTTTGAGACTTAATCTCAGCCGTTAATGTATAACTAACTACTATATAATGGTTTGCATTTAACATGCCCCCTCAAACTAGACATAGAGGATCATGTTTAGTTTAGATACTAAGAAGACATTCTGGGGCAGGGTTAACAGCTTGGTGAACATGTCAACGACCTTTTCTGTGGTGGGCAAGTAACGAATTTCCACATCTTTAGACAACACTTTTTTTCTGGGATGAAATGTGCGTCTATCTCTATGTATTTTTTCCGGGCATGGAATATAAGATTAGATGCTAGAGATGAAGAACCTAGATTGTCGCACCAAATCAGTGATGGCCCTGGTTCTAGTGGTACACCCAGCTCACTGAGTAAAGACTTGAGCCATATAATTTATGTGGTTGCAGAGGATAAGGCTGTGTACTCGGACTCTATGGAGCTTCGTGCTACACCTTCATGTTTGAATGTCTGTCATCTAGACTACTTGTCCAGTCAACGTCAGCATAAACGGTGAGGCTCAATGGAGTTGCAGCAGTGAATCTGAGACCAAGGTGAGGTGTACCAATAAGATGACGGAAGAGTCTTTGCATGCTAGCCAGTGCTTCATGGTAGGTGCTTGTAGATATTGACTTAGTCAATTGACTGTGAACGAGATGTCTGGCCTTGTCGTCTCCAGATATTTCAACGAGTCTATGGTGCTCCTATACAGTGACACATGTTCATAAGGTTCGCCATCCCCTTAGCTGAGTTTTATACTTGGACACATAGTTGTTGGACTTGGATTTGAGCTTGCCATGTTTGTTTTCTAATTAGAAGCGGCTTGTCACTTCTAAATTTTAGATCGCTTCTAAAAGTCATTTTTGTAGCAGTGGAACTAATCTCTGGTAGCTTCAAATCCAATAAAGAAGCTAATAGAGCCTAGACTCTTGAGCTTGAAGTACTTATCAAGATCTGCAATGACCTTTTTGATGAGCTCGAGATTGTTCCAAGTTAGAAGAATATCATCCACATACACCAAGAGGAAAATGCATGTGGATTCTTTCTTGTAAATAAAGAGTGACACATCCAAGTTCTATTTGACTTTGAAAATCCACTTATTGGAGACAATGCTCGTGGCTTGTTCAACATGGATTAAAGACCAAGTTTGATTGTCCTACACGACAATGTACTATATATTTAATGCAGCTTTCCACAATGGGTTAGACAAAGCATCGAATACAAATAATGGTTCATCAATTATACTACACACAGTTGATTCAACATTGAAGATTTTTGGCTTAGTAATTCCGTCTTTTAACCTTGTGTTCATGGTGTGTGTTGTGAGTGTGTTTTGGCTGTGAGGTGGACATGTTGGGAGACTATAGGTTATTGAGAGTACTGATATTTGTGGTTTATGGGTAAAACAATTTGTAAAGGTGAGTTTGGACTTGGACTAGGTAGTGTGGCGATTTCGTGTTCTGTGTATGGATATTGACTAGTGAGTTGTGTTGTAAGAGAAGTTGTGCATTAGTTATGGTGATTTTAAGGCTTGTTCTCTGTGATTGTGGTCTGTGTACTAAGTATGAGGACAAAAAAGGCTTTGCGAGTTTGGAAAAATCAATGGAAACTATAGTGACTGACTGTTGAACAAAGAAACATTCTTGGTTTTCTGAGAAAACAACTCTGCATTAGGAAAGTAAGATTCATTGAAAATCATAGACTTAGAAATATACACATAACCCGTGGAGTGAAGACACATATAACCCCTATGTAATGGACTGTAACCAATGAACACACACAAAGATGACTTGAATCTAAACTTGTTACGAATTATAGGGTCAAACCATGGAAAACAAGAACTACCAAACACTTTGAGAAAGTTATAATCAAGTTTTTAATTGTAAAGAAATTCAAAGGTGATTTCGGGTTGAGTGTGTGAGAAGGAAGACTGTTGATGGTGAAGATAGCACTAACAAATACATCCCACCAAAAACTGTATGGGAGTTTTGCAGTGGAGAGAAAGATTAAACCCATTTCTGTGATATATTGCCGCTTTCTCTCTTCTTTGCCTTGTTGATGTGTGTGAGAGCATGAATGTCTAAAGGTTATACCTAAGGTTGTAAGGATATATAGTACAGGTCTATATTCACCCCCAATCTGTTTGAATTGCTTTGAATTTCATGAAAATGGTTTTTGTTTTTGACTTAGTGTGTAATTGATAAATCTAGGTGAAACGACGTAAGATCATCTAAAAAGTATATATATAATATTTGTAACCATTTTGAGATATGACTAGTGAGGGTCCCCATACATCTGAGTGAACTAGTTCAAAGGGTTTGGTTGTGTGAGTTGTGACACGTTTGAAAGTAAATTGAAGCATTTTACCAATGATACAATCATAATAGAAAAAGCTATTTACTCAAAGTAGTATTATATATTGTAGACATTTCAAGATACAGTTGACTGACGATATCCTTTGGTACATGGCCTAATCTTTGTGCCAAGTGTTGGCATCAAAAGTTCTAGACTGATTTGAGGTTGTATTACACACAAAGGACTTCAAATAGAAGTCTTGAAAAAAATTAGATTTTGTACCCTACACTTTGACTCACAATAAACAACAGGTAAAACATAATGATCAACATACTTTGACACCAGAACTATGACACAATTTAATATAAGTTTCATTATAGACAGATTACAAATGACCATCAAGGTTTGACCCTAGAGCATGAAGTCTTGGCTTGAGTAGGATTGTAGACTGAGAGAGATATAGCTGATACATAACGTCTTTAAGAGCTATAGCCAATAGTACTCTCATCGAAGCCTTGTGCTTAATGAGACATTCATCACAGTAAAATTCAATTGGTACTAGATTACCATGATTAATTCTCGAAAATGAATCACCAATGTGTAGTATATGTAGAGAAGAACCGTTACTGACTGTTAGCTTGTTCTTTCCTTTGTACTATGACTGGTTGTTGATATTGGAGAAATCGAAAGTGACGTGATATGTTGCTCTAGGTTCCATTTCTGACCAGCCTATTCTTCATTGCCTACTACAGTGTAGGCTTGAGTGCCTTGTTGTTTTTGTTGACTCTGATGTGCTTGTGGTGACAAGCTTTGTGACTGTGGTGCTGCGCCATTGAAATTCACATCTAATCGATGGAAGGATTTGACGGCAAGAGGACCAATTTGGATGCAGAGTTAGCACAGTGGACGATTGTTGGAATTGTTTCAACCTCTTCTTCCACCGCTATTGCGACCTTGAGCGCCGCAACCTCCATTTTTACCTCATCCACCACGATAGGCCAAATTTGCTGACGGCGTTGAGTAGTTCCCTGTGTTTGAGATTGAATTGAGTAATTCAATTCTCATCTCTTGAGGTTGAAGCGCGAATTGCACTTTTGGAAGCGTATGTGTCTCGGATTGACGGGTTAGATTTATGATTATTGATTCATAATCGGATCCAAGTGTTAAGAATATTGCCCACTAAGGATAATAGAATAAACATGAATGCTTTCTTAATATAATAGAAAGCTTACTTTATTAGCATCATTGATTAGTGAGTTATTTTCTAGTTAGAATCAATATCAACTATCATCAATAGCCTTCGTATTAAACTGAACTTCATGCTGGGCATCTAAGTTCGGGTTGTGAGCTAAAATATAGTCGGTGATTGATCCATGCCTGGATAGCGGGATCTAAAATCACATAGGTGGAACACAAGTGAAAGGTTGATCACTTGGGGGAGCATTATGCACATTTGGTATGTGTGACAGATTTTGGTTGTTGATGTGCGTTTAAGCACCATTACGACACACTAACCGGGATCGCTACGATGGTCAAGTGAGACTTAATCTAAATACTGAAGTGGTCACAGACTTCTAGGTAGTCTTACCGGATTCTTTGACTCATTCGTTAATGGCTGCAGATATATGCCCATATACTTATGCCTTGGGAATTCAAGATATGATTTGAGCGGAAAGTGATTCACAGATACATAATCCAGTCTTCCTGAAAAAGGGTCAATTTTCATGTTTTCAATGATGCTCACAAGAAGAGTTGTAGTCTCTATTTATGTACATTTGATGTAATATAGTAATAAAAGTTAAAACGTTAATTCATTCTTCCTTGTCTATTTGAAGCTTTATGATAATCTATAGTCTATAGTCCTTAAACAAACCTAACAACACATGAAGAGACAAAAGTAGATTTGCATGAACAAAATCTTCATGGTTTGCTTAAAACTGCATATTCACAATCTAAGGATCAAATGACTATTAATCTCAGTACGATTGTTAGGAGAATCTATGATGTCTGGTTATGGGACATTGAGAGTTAGAGACTCTATAGTTCTTCTAGGTATCTTATGAAGGTACTGAATTGACCAGTGCACTTCTAGAGACAGAATACGAACACAACCATTTAACCTCTTATGTCTCAAAGTCACTACGTATGAATTGCATCATGCTTACCTCAATCCTGAAATGAGACATGTCATTTCATAGCTTACATATTCTCATTTGAGAAAGTCAGAGTTCGGATTCACTATGTGATCCTGAACAGGACCTATTAGTGAAGTACAAAGTTATGAAGATGTCATGAGTAACTTTGCGAAGATCTCATAGATATGGAATTCATGTACAAGATTGCCGAAATGCAATGTATATCACCTCATGCTTTGTTCCTTGGAATGTGACTAAATGAACTGGCCATTGTCCAAATTGAGTCATGACTCTTTTGGATGAATCAATGTGACTTGTTAGCTCATCGTCAATACATTGTTTCTAACTAATTCACAAGCGACTAAGGAGTTGAGGAAATAACAGCTAGAAGGGTAAAATGGTAATTTGTAAATCCCGACTAGCTGATGATATTCATGAAGGGTAAACATAGATAATATTCAGTGGATCCACTTATCACAATTAAGTTGAATTCTTAAGTAGAAAATAAATTCATTTGAATCTAGAGATTCTCAGTGTCAACTAGTGGAGTCAGTTGACATTAAGCTAAACTTGGAAAACGTTTGTGAACTTTCGAGTCCAAGTATGTTAGCTCAAGCTTTGTTCATTTGGATCAATGAGGTCACTGTCACAAATCATATCGTGTAGGATTAGTTAAACTAGAAGCTAACTCAAAACAAGAACGAGACAAGTTTTACGAAAATTGTCAAAAGGGTATTTTTGTCTTTTTGGACATAGGATGAAATTAATGTCAATAAATTTTTGACATTGTCATATGATGACATATAAACACTCGGCCATGACAAGATTTTGGGCCTTGAGGATTAATTTCATTTCATGCAATTTTACTTGAAAATTCTTAATGGGCTTTTCTTATGTTGTCATGAACAAATGAAGAAATATCTAGAAACACCTTCTAGAAGGTGTCTTTGCCGTCCAACCCAAAGACAAAGAGAGACCAATTTTGTGTATTAATGTATGAAGATACTTTCCAAAAGAAAAATAGGAAACAAATTTCCCCTATGAGGAAAGAGTCACACGGCCAAGATAAGGCAAGAGAGAAGCAATATAAAAGAGGAAACAAATCCAAGGACTTGCTTCATGAGGTTGCACGTCCAAATGGAAAAGAAGGAGGGAAATATTTTGCTCATGAATATGTGATATTCTATAGAAGAGGAAACTACCTTGTTGAAGGAAATTCCGCTCCAATAAATAGAGCCCTCATTCCTCTCATTTTATTCATTCCAAAGTTTTAGAGATTGAGAGCTTCTCTCTCTAAAACCTCTTTGACGCCCCCTCTCCCTCTCTCTCTCTAATTTCTTTTCGTTTTTTTGGCACCTAGGTCCACATTTGGCCTAGTGTTTTAGCTCTTCGATTCTTAGACTTGTTCTTGAGTCGTCATGTTTAAAAGTGCCCACACACTAATTCCTTTCTTTCTCGAGTGATTCTTGTGATGAAAACTTTCGTGGTTACAACCTTTCTAAGGCTTCTCAACGTTCAAGCTTCACAAAGGTTTGTAAACGAGTATTGCTTTTAGATAGTTTTAAATATAAACATTTGCTTGCTCTTTGTCTAGGTTAGTAAAATCGTTTTACTTGTGTAAAAGAAAATTTTTAAATTCCGGCGCTTGCTCGAAGCGTTAAATATTTTCTTAACCCTAGATCAATTCCAACAAATGGTATCAGAGCTATGGTCAAGATATGCATGTACATGTGATTAAAACTATGAGCTTGAAAATCGTTTTCGAAAGATTACTCGTTTTTTGACAAGTTAGGATTGTTACCTTAAGACTTTTTTTTTAATTTATTGCTCGCGTCTTTAAATTAAAAATTGTTGGAATCGATCTAGGGTTTAAGAAAATAATTAACGCTTCGGTAAGCGGCGGAATTTTAAAAATTTTTCTTTACAAGTAAAACCAGTTTTTACTAACCTAGACAAAAGAGCAAGTACACGTAATTAAAAATATTATGAGCTAAGAAGTTTACTAACCTTTCTTGAAGCTTGATCTTTGAGAAGCTCTTAGAAAGTTGCAACGCTCGTCTCCCCTCGCAGCACGTCCCTCTTTCTTTCCTCGGCACCTCGAGCAACCACGAAAGTTTCTATCACTAAATCACTCGAGAGAAAAGGAATTAGTGAGTGGGCACTTTTAAACACTACGACTTAAGAACGAGTCTTGAAGTCGCAGAGCTAAACACTAGGTCGAGTGAGGACCTAGGTGCCAAAACAAAAAATCGAAAATAAACTAGAGAGAGAGAGAGAGAGGAGTTCGGCCACAATGTCTAGAGAGAGAGTCTCTCAATCTCTAACTTGTGTGGGAATGAATAAAATGAAGGGAATGAGGGTCCTATTTATAGGAGAGGGGTTGGCCTTGGAAAGAAGTAGTTTCCTCTTATTTTCCAAGCCTTTATGAGCAATCTTTTATTACCCATTCCTATCAACATAGGCGCCCACCCCATTCAATCCACAAGGGATTAGTTTCCTCTTTTGTTTCCCTTCTTGGTTGCCTTGGCCGATTCTCCTTGTTTCCTCATAGAGGAAATTTGTTTCCTCTTTTTCTTTTGGCAAGTATCTTGATACATTTATGCACAAAATATTCTCTCTACCTATGGGTATGTTGGGCGCCCAAACTCATTCTAGAAGGAGCTTCTAGAAGCTTCTTCATTTGTTCATGACAACATGAGAAAAGCCCATTAAGAATTTTCAATAAAATTCTTATGAAATGAAATTAATCCACAAGGCCCAATTAATCATATTATGGCCGAGTGTTACTTGTCATCAAATGACCATGTCAAAAAATTTATTGACATTCATTTCATCCTATGTCTCAAAAGACAAAAATACCCTTTTGACAATTTTCGTTCTTGTTTTGACTTAGCTTCCAGTTTAACTATTCCTACTCGATGTGATTCGTGACAGTGACCTCATGGACCCAAATGAACAAAGCTTGAGCTAAACACTTGGACTCAAAAGTTCACAAACCTTTTCCAAGTTTAGCTTAATGCCAACTGACTCCACTAAAGAGTTGACACTGAAAATCTCTCGGTTCAAATGAATTTATTTTCTACTCAAGAATTCAACCTAATTATGATGAGCGGATCCACTGAATATTATCTATGTTTACCCTTCATGAATGTCATCAGCTAGTCGGGATTTACTAAATTACCATTTTACTCTTCTAGCTGTTATTTCCTCAACTCCTTTGTCGCTTGTGAATAAGTTAGAAACAATGTATTGACGAGGTGCTAACAAGTCACATTGTTTCATCCAAAAGAGTCCGGACTCAATTTGGACACTGGCCAGTTCATTTATTCACATTCCAAGGAACAAAGCATGAGGTGACATACATTGCATTTCAGCAATCTTGTACATGAATTCCATATCTATGAGAACTTCACAAAGTTACTCATGACATTCTCACAACTTAGTACTTCACCAATAGGCCCTGTTCGGAATCACATAGTGAGTCCGAACTCTGACTTTCTCAAATGAGAATACTAAGCTGTGAAATGGCATGTCTCATTTCAGGATTAAGGTAAGCATGATGCAATTCATACGTAGTGACTTCGAGACATAAGAGGTTAAATGGTTTGTTCTTATCTTGTCTCTAGAAGTGCACTGGTCAATTCAGTACCTTCGGAAGATACCTAGAAGAACTATAGAGTCTCCAACTCTCAATGCCTCATAACCAGACATCATAGATTCTTCTAACAATCGTACTGAGGTCAATAGTCCTTTGACCCTAAGATTGCGAATATATCGTTTTAAGCGAACTACGAAGAGTTTGTTCATGCAAATCTACATTTGTCTCTTCGTAAGTTGTTTAGTTTGTTTATGGACTAAAAGACTAAGGTTTTATCATAAAGCTTCAAACAAAGAAAGAATGAATGAAGGTTTCAACTTTATTATTAAATGAATAGGCAATTACAGGCAAGAGTCTTTATGAGACTTTATTACATCAAATGTACAAAATAAAGACTACAACTCTTCTTGTGGGCACCATTGACAACAAAAATCATGTTGATTTTCTATGACTTTGAGATGTTATTGAAAAACATTAGAATCAGTTCTAAAAGTTTTTAATTTTTTATAATGAAAAACGTGTTTTTAAAGTTTGGGAAATTTCGGGTAATTTTTTGACTAGATCTTTTGTCTTGCTTGTTTCGTTTGTTTACTCGTTTCGTTTTATGTTATTTGTTATTTACTTTTATACTATGTTGTTAGCATGTTAATAAAACACATATAAAAGCTTTAACAACTATCTAAAACGTTCCGTTACACTCGATTCCTTTTCGCACTCAAGTCCGAACTTTAATTATTTCTAGTTTTCTTCGAGCTCGAGAAAACCGCAGTAAAAGAGTCATAACTCTTAGCTCCGAATTCTAAATTTAAAGATTCCTGAATCAAATTAAAGGTCTTTTTGTCCTCTTTCCAATGCAGTTTTTTAGGTCAAAAGGACGTCGGAACCGCCAGTTATGGCAATTTTACTCCGAGGTGCGTGGCTGTTCCGAAAGTCCAGTTTTTTAGAATTCTGGATTTTCAACCCTACTACCATGAGTTATAGAACTCTAATGAAAAAATTTCCTTGAGAAATTTTTTTTTTTCATAAGATTATAAACATAATGTGAAAGATTAAAATGTTTTGATTTTTGAAAGTTTAATTGAAATTGAATTTTTACGAAACTACTTTGAATTTTGAAAAACCGTTTTCGCTTTCAAACTTGAAAATATTTTGTCATCCAAATCAAATAAGTTTTCAAAATGTTTTCAAAACTATATCTATATCACATATGTTCAAAATCTATATGCTCTTGAAAATTTGAGTGGGAGGTCTCCTCGTAGACGAGCCGAAAAATAAAAGATATATAATCTTAAACTTTCAAGTGTTCGAGTGAGTTGAAGTTCACACTTCCCTCATGCACTTTCCCGAATAGAAAATAGGAAAATGTCCGAGTATGTACCTTGTGCCTTTATGCACTAACACTGCTCTTCCTTGAACATGAAGATCTAGGATTCCTTTCTAGAAGTCCACTCTATCGCTCTATAACTAGGAAATTTGTTTCCGAACTTATAAGAGACGATGTGCCAACTCTAAAACTAAGTGGGAGGGTTATTAAACATGAGACTAATAGTCACTCTTGTGGCCCTCTCTTCAATGAGAGTTCTCTATGGCATTTTTGCTTCGATCATTGCTCAGTGAGCTACGTCCGAGAGTGAGACGATGACGACAAGGCCTCCTCTTGTGGGATTGTTTTTTCAAAGTTGACCTTTTGGACTAAGTGGTTGATTGCACACTTAGAGTCAATCCCTAGTAATCCTCTCGTGAGGCTCTGCGAAAGGATGTGAGTGATCAAACCAATTTAAAAGGTGGCTAGTCAAAATTGGTATATTGACATCTTGGCTAAGCATTAATGATGTGTCATTTACTTATAAAAGGAGATTTTTTGCGGCATTCTCTTCAGTGAATAGATTATCATTTCGTTCATAACACCTTTGGATTTTATCAAATCTTAAAAACTTAAATCCTAAACCAAAAACTAATCGTAATCTTGTTTCAACTCTTATAGGTAAAATGTCTCTCAACCTCCCTCAACCATTCTTTCCTCGAATAAACTCGAAGGCGAAAATTACGTCGACTGGAAACGTAACCTCGACATAGTCCTTACCGTCGACAAGCACAAATGGGTACTCACCACCCCCTGTCCTCAAACGAATGATGATTCGACACAAGAGGAAAAATCCGCCCTGGCGGCCTGGCTCCGATCCGATGAGATTGCGAGGTGCTATATTTTGGCATCTGTGAGCAATGTGTTGCAACAATAACATTGTGACATCGAGACTGCCGCCGATATGCTCTACAATCTCCATGAGATGTTCGGAGGGCAAGGACGTAAAGCAAGGCAACAAGCGGTCCGACAGTTTATGAACTGTCGCATGAAGGCTGGAACTCCCGTTAGAGATCATATGATGCTGATCATTAGCTATCTAAACGAAATGGAGATCCTTGGATCTGAGATTGATGGGGAGACTAAAATAGACATGATCTTGGAAACTCTCCCCGAGTCTTTTGATACCTTCAAGCTGAACTACTCCATGAACAAGCTAGAGTACACTATTACCAACCTTATGAAGGAGCTTCACACCACTGATGGACTCACTAAGAAAAAAGAGGACTCAAGGTGAGGTACATGCTACTGCCTCCCTCTGGATCTAAGAAGAGACCTCGCAAGGCCGAGAAGAAGAACCAACCTAAGGTTCAAAAGAAGAAGAAGATGCCAAAGGTTCCGAAGGGGGACAAGTCTAACGTCAAGTGCCACCACTGCAAAGAGCCTGGTCATTGGCGTATGAATTATCATGCCTACCTCAAAACTAAGGAAAAAGGTATTATACTTGTTACCGAAGCTTGCTTAGTAGCTGATAATGTATCATCGTGGATTATTGACTCCGCTGCTACTAACCATATTTGCTGCTCCTTGACTGGTTTTAGGAAAAGCAAAAGCTTAGAGGAAGGCGACTTCTGCTTCAAGTGGGGTGATGGGAGCTTAGTGTCTGCGAGGGCTGTGGGATCCATGACGCTGTCTTTTGAAGACCGCACTTTAAATTTGAATAATGTTTATTATGTTCCTTTCTTTGGGAAAAACTTAATGTCTGTTTAAAGTTTATAAAGAATGGAATTCGTATTTCTTTTTCAAATTCTTTTGTCACTGATGCATGTAAGAAGAATGCTCTTTTCTACATTTATCCCACGCAACCCTCTCTTTTAGACACTGAAATAGATAATGATCTAGTTAGGGAGCCAAAGAGGATCAAACTTTCTGAATCCTCTGATCTAATAGAATCAACATATCTCTGGCACTTAAGACTTGGTCATATCAGTCTAGACAGGATTAAGAGACTTGTGAGGGACGGTCCACTCCAAGCGTCTGCAATAGGTTCGCTAGCTACTTGTGAATCTTGCATAGAAAGAAAAAAAACTTAGCGACCTTTCTCCGATAAGGATCGAAGAGCCAGTAAGTTGCTGGAACTAGTACATTATGATGTATGTGGTTCGCTCAGCCAACAGGTACGTGGAGGATATGAATACTTTGTTACCTTCACAGATGATTACTCGCGATATGGTTTTGTCTATTTGCTCAAACACAAATCCGAGACCTTTAACGTATTTAAGGTCTTTAGGGATTTAGTGGAAAAGCAAACTGGCAAAGTGATCAAAACCCTTCGATCTGATCGAGGTGGTGAGTATATGTCTGGAGAGTTCGATGACTTTCTTAAAGAAGAAGGTATCGCTTCTCAGCTTACCGCATCTGGCACACCTCAACAAAACGGAGTGTCAGAGAGAAGAAACCGAACTCTTATGGAGATTGTTAGATCAATGATGAGTTACTCATGCCTCCCTCTTTCCTTTTGGGGATATGCCCTCAAAACAGCCGCTTACATTCTGAACCAAGTTCCGTTTAAAACGGTTCCTGGTACTCCTTATAAACGATGGACTGGCCGTAAAGTAAATCTTGGCCGCATCAAAATTTGGGGTTGCCCTGCACACGTGCTGAGGCAAAAGACTAGCAAGTTGGCTAGTAGGTCAGATTTGTGTCTGTTCGTTGGATATCCAAAGGAAACCAAAGGTTTCACATTCTATAGTCCCGAGGACGATAAGACTTTTGTTAGCACGAATGCTCGATTCCTTGAGGAGGACTTTATGAAAGATGTAAAACCTAGAAGCATGATTGTGCTTGAAGAAAAGTTGGGTGAGGAAGCTTCTACCTCATCTGTAAGAACTGTTCTTACCCCAACTGAAACACAACCAAACTCATAAGAATTTCGTCAAGTAGTACTTCGACGTAGTGGGAGGGCTACTCAAAAGCCTCTCAGGTACATGTCTTATGGAGACACTCTCGTAGCCGTCTCTGACATGGATGATCCTGTTTCCTATAGCCAAGCGATGGCTTGTTTTGATTCAAACCTTTGGCTTGACGCCATGAAAGTTGAAATGCACTCGATGTATGTCAACAAAGTCTGGAAACTTGTAGACCTTCCTGAAGGGATTAAACCCGTAGGGTGTAAGTGAATATACAAGAAGAAAATGGGTGCGGATGGAAACGTCGAGACGTTCAAAGCACGACTAGTGGCTAAGGGTTATACTAAAAAAGAACGGATTGACTATGAAGAAACCTTCTCGCCAGTTGCGATGCTTAAATCCATCCGCATACTTCTATCCATAGCTGCAGCTCTCGACTATGAGATCTGGCAAATGGATGTCAAGACTGCCTTCCTGAATGGAAATCTTGACGTGCGCATTTATATGGCTCAACCAGACGGTTTCATGGAAGAAGGTCAAGAGAGCGAGGTTTGTGAGTTGCTCAAGTCCATTTATGGACTAAAGCAAGCATCTAGGTCATGGAATATTAGATTCGATGAAACTGTGAAAAGCTTCGGCTTTGAGCAGTCAATAGATGAGCCATGTGTTTACAAGTTAATGCACGAAGGCAAAGTAGTGTTTCTGGTAATATATGTCGATGATATATTACTCATAGGTAATGATGTGGGTAAGTTATCTGAGATTAAGGTCTGGCTGGCAAACCAATTCGATATGAAGGACCTAGGAGAAGCCGCGTACATTCAGGGGATCTAAATCTTTCGAGATCGGAAGAACCGGACTCTGTCGCTCTCTCAAGTATCTTATATTGATAAGGTGATGGATCGCTTCTCGATGCAAAATTCCAAGAAGGGCCAAACACCCTTTAGGCATGGAGTCTCACTCTCTAAGAACCAGTCTCCCAAGACTGCACAAGAGATTGAAGACATGAGGAAAATTCCTTATGCCTTAGCCGTAGGAAGCCTCATGTATGCTATGCTTTGCACTAGACCTGATATCTGCTTCGCAGTTGGCGTATTTAGCTGTTTTCAATGCAACCCTGGACCCGAGCACTGGATCGCTGTTAAGCATGTTCTTAAATATCTTCGAAGAACTAGGAACTTGATGCTTACATATTAAGGTAATGACGTGACTATGACGGGATATACTGACTCCGATTTTCAAGCGGATAAGGATTCCAGGAAATCCACTTCGGGATCTGTGTTCATCCTTAATGGTGGAGCTGTTGTGTGGAGGAGTGTTAAGCAATCTTGCATTGCTGACTCCACAATGGAAGCAGAAGATGTGGCTGCTTGTGAAGCATCCAAGGAGGCTGTATGGCTTAAAAAATTCCATAAGTATTTGGAAGTCGTTCCAAACGTCGATGAGCTCATGACCCTTTATTGTGATAACAGTGGGGCTGTCGCTAAATCAAAGGAACCTCGAAGTCATAAGCGCTCTAAACATATTGAGAGGAAATACCTTTTGATTCGACAGATCGTGCAGCGCGGAGACATGGAGGTGAAGAAGATCTCAACGGTGGACAACGTGGCATATCCATTCACCAAGGCCCTAGCGAACAAGGTCTTCGACCAGCATCCGGATGGATTAGGCATGAAGGACTACTCACATCTTCTTTGAGTCAAGTGGGATTTTGTTGTCAATCGTGCCCACAAGAGGAGTTGTAGTCTCTATTTATGTACATTTGATGTAATATAGTCTTACGAAGACTCTTCCTTGTAACTGCTTATTTATTAATAAAAGTTGAAACGTTCATTCATTCTACCTTGTCTATTTGAAGCTTTATGATAATCTATAGTCTATAGTCCTTAAACAAACCTAACAACACATGAAGAGAGAAATGTAGATTTGCATGAACAAACTCTTCATTGTTTGCTTAAAACTGCATATTCACAATCTAAGGATCAAAGGACAATTGATCTCAGTACGATTGTTAGGAGAATCTATGATGTCTGGTTATGGGACATTGAGAGTTGGAGACTCTATAGTTCTTCTAGGTATCTTCTGAAGGTACTGAATTGACTAGTGCACTTCTAGAGACAGAATAAGAACACAACCATTTAACCTCTTATGTCTCGAAGTCACTACGTATGAATTGCATCATGCTTACCTCAATCCTGAAATGAGACATGTCATTTCATAGCTTACATATTCTCATTTGAGAAAGTCAGAGTTCGGATTCACTATGTGATCCTGAATAGGACCAATTAGTGAATTACAAAGTTATGAAGATGTCATGAGTAACTTTGCGAAGATCTCATAGATATGGAATTCATATACAAGATTGCCGAAATGTAATGTATATCACCTCATGCTTTGTTCCTTGGAATGTGAATAAATGAGCTGGCCAGTGTCCAAATTGAGTCATGACTCTTTTGGATGAATCAATGTGACTTGTTAGCTCCTCGTCAATACATTGTTTCTAACTTATTCACAATTGACTAAGGAGTTGAGGAAATAACAGCTAGAAGGGTAAAATGGTAATTTGTAAATCCCGACTACCTGATGATATTCATGAAGGGTAAACATAGATAATATTCAGTGGATCCACTCACCACAATTAATTTGAATTCTTGAGTAGAAAATAAATTCATTTGAACCGAGAGATTCTCAGTGCCAACTCTTTAGTGGAGTCAGTTGACATTAAGCTAAACTTGGAAAAGGTTTGTGAACTTTTGAGTCCAAGTATGTTAGCTCAAGCTTTGTTCATTTGGATCCATGAGGTCATTGTCACAAATCATATCGAGTAGGATTAGTTAAACTAGAAGCTAAGTCAAAGCAAGAACGAGACAAGTTTTACGAAAATTGTCTAAAGGGTATTTTTGTCTTGGACATAGGATGAAATTAATGTCAATAAATTTTTTGACATTGTGATATGATGTCTTATAAACACTCGGCCATGACAAGATTTTTGGCCTTGAGGATTAATTTCATTTCATGGAATTTTACTTGAAAATTCTTAATGGGCTTTTCTTATGTTGTCATGAACAATTGAAGAAAAATCTAGAAACACCTTCTAGAAGGTGTCTTGGCCGTCCAACCCAAAGAGAAAGAGAGACCAATTTTGTGCATTAATGTATGAAGATACTTGCCAAAAGAAAAAGAGGACACAAATTTCCCCTATGAGGAAAGAGTCACACGGCCAAGATAAGGCAAGAGAGAAGCAAGATAAAAGCGGAAACAAATCCAAGGACTTGCTTCATGAGGTTGCACGTCCAAATGGAAAAGAAGGAGGGAAATATTTTGCTCATGAATATGTGATATTCTATAGAAGATGAAACTACCTTGTTGAAGGAAATTCATTTCCTATTATTAGAGCCCTCATTCCTATCATTTTATTCATTCCAAAGTTTTAGAGATTTAGAGCTTCTCTCTCTAAAACCTCTTGGCCGCCCCCTCTCCCTCTCTCTTTCTCTAAGTTCTTTTCTTTTTTGTTTTGGTACCTAGGTCCACATTTGCCCTAGTGTTTTAGCTCTTCGACTCTTAGACTTGTTCTTGAGTCGTCGTGTTTAAAAGTGCCCACACACTAGTTCCTTTCTTTCTCGAGTGATTCTTGTGATAGAAACTTTCATGGTTACTCGTGTTTCCCAAAGAACGAAGAAGGATGAGCTGCGTGGGGAGACGAACGTTTCAACCTTCCTAAGGCTTCTCAACGTTCAAGCGTCAGAAAGATTAGTAAACGAGTATTGCTTTTAGATAGTTTTAAATATAAACATGTGCTTGCTTTTTGTCTAGGTTAGTAAAATCGTTTTACTTGTTTAAAAGAAATTTTTTAAATTCCACCGGCTTGCTCAAAGTGTTAAATCTTTTCTTAACCCTAGATCAATTCCAACAGTTCACTCACCTAAGGGTTTTTTAAAAAGCAATTGATTGCGCGCACTTTCATAATAAGTACGTACGAAAGAATATTTCACATGGGAAGCAACGATTCTTAAGGCTCATATGTATCAGAATAATTGATATTTCTCGATACGACTTAAACCTGGAGAATTGAGCTTATATATTGACTATATCAGTGAATGCTCATAAACATGGAGTAAAATATAATTCTACTAACAAGAAGAGTGAAGTCTCGGTTCATCTTGTGGAGTGATGCTGAGATTGACGAATCAAATGAATAAGAGAAAACAAAGATTTCGTCTTTGTTGTTTCGATCCGTAGGAGCTTCAGTTACTAGGTCCATAGTCCCCAAGGTGGCTCTGATTAGAAGGATAGAGATGCTTGTAATAATTAGATAATTGATTTTACACTCACTACTGAAACTTGGTTGCAATTTCTTTCGCATTCGGAATAAAGTATTTTATGAATAAGTAATTAACTTTTTAAGTAACTTTTGAATATCACTTAGATTTAAATGGGCTTGCAAAACAAAAATTTTAATCACCTCACAAAGCCCAAAAAAGCTTGTGGTAGACGTGTACATAGAAGTACATGGGCATTGGATTTGTTTCATCAAAGCCCAATAGAAATGAGGCTTTTCTCAAATAGAAAATAAATATTATATATTAAATATGATCCAATTTGATGAGTATTTAATGTAATAATTATTTAGGAGAGTATCATGGAGATATTCTATGCTTTTTTCCTTTTATGGAATAATATATCCTATTGTGAGAAACAAATAATGTATTAATTATATTATTTATTGAGACTATCATGGACATATTCTCTACTATCCTATATATAGAATAGAATCTTTTATTGTGATAAATAAATAATATATTAATGATGTTATTTATTGAGAATATCATGGAGATATTACATATTAATCAGTTACCAGATTAATATATTCTAAACTGAGAAGTAAATAAAAATCATATATGAATATGATGTTTTATTTATTAAAGTATCTTGAAGATATTTGATTTTTTTTATTCATAGAGTAAATATCTCACATTAAATAGAATAATATAAAAATATCAAGTAAGTGCATATTAATTAGAATAGAATCTTTTATTGTGATAAATAAATAATATATTAATGATGTTATTTATTGAGAATATCATGGAGATATTCCATATTAATCAGTTACCAGATTAATATATTCTAAAGTGAGAAGTAAATAAATATCATATATGAATATGATGTTTTATTTATTAGAGTATCTTGAAGATATTTGACTTTTTTTTTATTCATAGAGTAAATATCTCACATTAATTAGAATAATATAAAAAAAATATCAAGTAAGTGCATATTATATTTTGGGTAAGCTAGAATGCTATAAATAGGGAGGCTTAGGCTAAGGCAAAAATCAGCTAACACATCACAATTCCACTTTGGAATTTTTGACAGCACCTCCCCTTGTTCTTGGACGTTTTTCATCTTTCCCGGAGTTGTAAAATTCGTTCTTACCATCTCCTAAAGAAAGAAAGAATTATTTTGACACCTTGTTGGAGTAATTAGTGAGAAATGAGTTGGCCCACACCTTGGTCTCTTTCCTTTCAGAGATTACATATTGGAAGACTACGGTATCGATCAACCCGAGCTTGAAGACCTGAAGATCCAAGAAGAAAGGTGTCGCCAAGGAATCCGAAGGCTTTAAGATCCGAAGATCCAAGGAGCCATCGAGGAATACGAACGCTTGAAGATCAGAAGATCCAAGGAGCCGCCGAGGAGTCCGAGAGCTTGGAGATTTGAAGATTAATGGAGCAAGGAGCTACCGAGATCTGAAGATCACTAGAAGCTTGATGCAAGAAGTAAGGAGATCCAAAAGCTATGAGCGTGGAGGATCTGTAGTTGAGCCAAAACTTATGTAACTAAATCCTTTTATGGTTCGTGTTGATAATGTTTTCCCAATAGTACATCTATTGTTATTGAATAATTTTGAGTATCGTGGTAATTATTGTTTGCATTAAGATTAGCGATTGTTCGTGTATTATTCTATTCCGCACTAGTAAACATATTGTAAGGGTGAAGAAATTCGTTACCCAATAAGAAGTATTGAAATAATTATTTGTATGGGAACCGTAATCAATCATAGGGAATTAATCTACCCATCAAATGACAATAGAGTTATCGTTCGTGTCCAATACTAAGAAACTTTATTAATCCAACAAGTGGTATTAGACCGATTGTTCGTGTTTGATACTAACTCCTGACTTTCAAACAATTGGTGTCCGAGCGATTGTTTGTGTATGATACCACCTCATTTCCAAATAATTAGTATCAGAGTGATACTTCATGTCTAATACCCTATCAACTTCCCTACAATCGATATCTAAGATATAGTTAGATTCTCGTAGTTTACCATTTGACTCAAGAATAATAGTTTTCGATTTCAAATGTTTATCAAAGTATAAGATATATGTATGATCATTCGTCGTTTTATTTCAAAGCGAAAATGATTCAAGGACATGTTCGTAATATTTTTTGATGTGTTCTAAAAATTAAATATATTGTTTTTATGAAATATGATGTATGTTCGTGATATTCTATAATTGTAAATGAGAATGTTTTATTCAGTTTGATCGTTTATTAATTAAAAGATTTTTTTTGGATTTGTTTTATGGTGGCAAATCTTTCTATAAAGGGTAACAATAAAATTTGAAACTAAAATAAGGTCAAAATGTTTTGTTGTAAATCCTCATTTAAAAGGAAATCTTTTATTTTAAAATAAGCAATTAATATATTTGAAACTAAAATAAGGTCAAAATGTTTTGGCCTACACTTTTTTTGACAATCAATTTTATTTTCAAATATTTTAAAAATAATAAACGATAATTCTTTATAACAAACCACACCTTGATTATTATTTATTTAATATTCTTGCGTTTGAATTGATTATACTTGCCTGGCTTGTTAAACTTGAATTATCTTCGGGGTTTATTATCATGCAAGGGCTTCATTCATGTGAAACATCTAATAAATTAGAAATAAGTTTTAATGAATAAGTGGAATGAATCGGGAAAGTTTTGTCAAAAGACCGATAATAGGTTAAGCAGGGAAGGTACTTAAGAGGACCATTGTGTCCCTCATTTGCTACTGGAAGCTTGTTTGTGAAGTGAAGCTTTAGGGTTTAAAGGCTAGTAAGTCACAAAACCTAATATCTAAGCTATATATAAAATTGAGTTTTAGCTTAGATTAACTTTTAATAAGTTTGTAATCTAGATTACTAATCTAAAAGTGACTAACTTAGATTAACGATTAGTGCTACGAAAATTAAAGTACAAAGTATATTGAACCATTTTTTGGACGCCAACATTGATACCAACACTGTGAGGATGAATGATCGCTTCGTATCAGCAACTCTTCTAAGTGAATGCTATGTCTGATGTTCCAAACGAAAGGCTTTTTAGAGATTCCAATAATAAGGTTGGATATTTGATGATATGCACAAGATGATGTGTATTTTGTTCCTGACTAACCCTTGTTAGCATGTTCGAGTTAAGTCTTTATCTGTGCAAAATGTTGGGTCGACTCAGGCATGGACAATCTAATTGTTGCATGTGACTGCGATTCTTAAAACTGGTAGTTAGTGAGCATAGTTATGAACAATACATGAACGATAATTGTTCATTAATCTGAAATGTTTTTCATTTTTGACTAGGTACCACTTGCTATGTCCCTAATAGGGAAACATGGGTGACTATTGGTAGAATTAAAAAGGAACTTAAAAATTGGGTTATTTTAACATTAGTATATTATCCCGTGCTTGTGTGCATTATTATTTTTATTTTCTAAATCTTTTCAATAGTTGTTTCTTTTTAATTTGCTAATATAGTTCTTTTATTTATTCAGTAATCATGTCAAACCCTATTATGGCCTCTTTTCGAATGACGTTCTCACAGGTGAAAGCTTTCCTAAATGAAAGTCGAACCTGAGTATTGTGATGGCGAGTGAAAGCATTCGCTTTATCCTCACTAAAGATAGACCTCCCTTCCTGGTGCTAATGCCTCTAGAAACTTAAGAGAGGATTATTATAAGTAGGTCATGGAAAATAACAAGGCCATGGCCTACATGCTTGCGAGCATATCTGATACGTCGCTGCAAGAAATGTTTGGGATGTAAAGCGAGCATGCTTGCATAGAACTCACCCGTAACTGCATTAACTCTAGGATGATGGCGGAGACTCCGGTAAGATATCATGTCATGAAAATGACTAATTACTTTACCAAAACTGAACTCTATGGGGCACATATGGATGAGGTTACTCAAGTGGGAATCATACTGAACTCCCTATCGAGTTATTTAATACAGTTCATGTCCAACTATATCATGAATAAGTTGAGTTATGGATTGTCTCAGCTGTTGAATGAATTACAGACTTTTGAGTCTATTTCTCGACGTGGGAAGAACAAAGGGTTGGCTCACTGTCCTGACAAAGGTTCTTCACCTAAAGCCAAGAATAAACGGTACTATGGTGCTGAGTCATCTAAAGCACATCTAAGTACTTCAAAGGGGAAAGCTCCTGCTAAGAGGGAAATTAGAAAAATTTAAAAGGAATGGAAAAGGGAAAGAAAAGAAGCGTGATAGAGTTGGTAAATTTTACCACTGCAACATTGATAGTCATTGAAAAAGGCATTGTCATTACATTTGACCAAACTTGAAAACAACAAGAAAAATGTTGGTGTGGGGCCCTTAAATTCATGGTTAAAGATATCATAAACTTGTTTTTTGAGGATAATTAACCATGAACATTCATCTTTTGTGTTGCATAGAAGATTGGATGGAGCTCGATTGAGTCGAGGAGCTTGCTAAACAATGTCGGATTCAAGCCCTAATTACGTAGAAGCTCATGCTCCAATTGAAAATCTAATATCCTTCTAGTTTTGTTACTTTTATATATTGGATTAATTTTTTATTTATGAACATCGTTATGTCTCTTTATTATAATCTATGTTTTCTTGATTGTAAAATAGGAATTTCAAAAATTATGAATCTTATCTCTATTTTTTTATGATTTATTTCATTATTTTTTGTCAATAATTTTTTTTAATTATTGAATGCTTTATGATATTGTGATATGCATGAATGTCTTGAAATATAAATGAATTGAATATCCGTTAATAAGTTATTTAAAGCATAATTTGTATTTTCTAAGTAATAAATCTCTGTTAGAAATTTTATTAGCATTGATTCCCACAAGAAGAGTAGTAGTTATTACTTATATGCATTTGATGTAATAAAGTCTCACAAAGACTCTTGCTTATAACTGCTGAATAATTAATAAACGTTGAAACTTTCATTCATTCTTCGTTGTCTGTTTAAAGCTTTATGATAAACCATAGTCTTTAGTCTTTAAACAAACCTAACAACAAATGAAGAGTCAAATATAGATTTGCATGAACAAACTCTTCATGGTTTGCTCAAAACAACATATTCACAATCTAATGATCAAAGGACTATTGATCTCAGTATGATTGTTAGGAAAATCTATGATGTCTAGTTATGAGACATAGAGAGTTAAAGACTTTATATTTCTTCCTAGGTATCTTCTGAAGATACTGAATTGACCAGTGCACTTCTAGAGACATTGTAAGAACAAACCATTTCACCTCTTCTGTCTCAGAGTCCCTATGTATGAATTGCATCATGCTTACCTCAATCCTGAAATGAGACATGTCATTTCATAGCTTACGTATTCTCATTTGAGAAAGTCAGAGTTCGGATTCACTATGTGATTCTGAACAAGAGCTATTGGTGAAGTACTAAGTTATGAAGATGTCATTAGTAACTTACAAGATTCCTGAAATGCAATGTATATCACCTTATGCTTTGTTCCTTGGAATGTGAATAAATGAACTGGCCAGTGTCCAAATTGAGTCATGACTCTTTTAGATCAATCAATGTGACTTGTTAGCTCCTCGTCAATACATTGTTTCTAACTTATTCACAAACGACAAAGGAGTTGAGGAAATAACAACTAGAAGGGTAAAATGGCAATTTTGTAAATCCCATCTAGTTGATGATATTCATGAAGGGTAAACATAGATAATATTCAATGGATCCACTGATCACAATTAAGTAGAATTCTTGAGTAGAAAATATATTCATTTGAACCGAGAGATTTCAGTGTCAGCTCTTTAGTGGAGTCAGTTGACATTAAGCTAGAACTTGGAAAAGGTTTGTGAACTTTTGTGTCCAAGTATGCTAGCTCAAGCTTTGTTCATTTGGATCCATGAGGTCACTACCACAAGTCATTAGAGTAGGATTAGTTAAACTAGAAGCTAAGTCCAAACAAGTTCAAATGTTGAACTAGACAAGTTTTACAAAAAATGTCTAAAGGGTAATTTTGTCCATTAGGACATAAGATGGTATGAATGTCAATAAATAAGTTTTTTGAAATTGTCATATGATGACAATGGAATAGTCCACACGGCCACAATGAAGGTATTTGGGCCTTGATGATCGAATTTCATTTTATGGAATTTTATGTGAAAATTCTACATGAGCTTTTCTTATATTGTCATGAACAAATAAAGAAACATCTAGAAGCATTTTCTAGAAGCTCATTTTCGTGCACTATCAAGAGAGAAAGAGAGTTTATTTTGTGCATTAGTGTATGAAGATACTTGCCAAAAGAAAAAGAGGAAACAAATTGATAGCACATGGCTATAGGTTGGACGACAAGCAAGGAGAAAACAAATGTGGAAACAAATCCAAGGGCTTTGTGGCAATGAGTTGCACGCCCAAGGTAGAGAAAAGGAAACTAGGATTTGCTCATGAATATGTGATATTCAATAGAAAAGAGGAAACTACCTTTTCAAAGAAATCTCTCCTCCTATAAATACTACACCTCATTCACAATGTTCAACACACAAGTTTTAGATATTGAGAGCTTCTCTCTCTAACCTTGCCCCCCCCCCCCCCCCCTCTCTCTCTCTCTCTCTCTCTCTCTCTCTCTTTGTGTCCTCTGTT
Source organism: Urtica dioica subsp. dioica (assembly GCF_054948205.1). Taxonomy (NCBI): domain Eukaryota; kingdom Viridiplantae; phylum Streptophyta; class Magnoliopsida; order Rosales; family Urticaceae; genus Urtica; species Urtica dioica. Next base: position 29,935,318 of record NC_142757.1, read on the forward strand.
CTTTTGTTTTGGCACCTAGGTCCTCATTAGACCTAGCGTTTTGTTTTAGCTCTTTGGCTCAAAGACAAGTTCTTGATTCATAGTGTTTAAAATTTCCCACACACTAAATCCTAACCAAACTCGAAAGACTCTAGTGGTAGAAACGTTCGTGGTTACTCAGGTTCAAGAAGACTCGAGGGAGGCAAGCTTAGTGGGGAGACAAGCGATTCAACCTTTCTGAAAGCTTCTCAACGCTCAAGCTTCAATCAAGGTTGGTACCGAGTCAAAACTCATAATAGTTTTTTTAATTTTAAATTATACGCTCATGCACTTTGTCTAGGTAGTAAAATTGTTTTACTTGATTCTAAAGAAATTTTTATATTCCGCCGCTTGCTAGAAGCGATAATCTTTTCTTAATCCTAGATCTATTCAAACACGTGGAACCTTACCACTATTATCAACAAGATATTTCTCCGAGTAGAAAGAGTTGATCGTGAAGTATTACAAAAGATCAAACTAACGAGCAAAAGTCATAAACCCGTTTATAGTAGATCTACAATTTAAGGTATTAACTTAATTGTTGTCGGTCGTTCTCAGAAAACCCGAAACATCAAATTCCATGCGACTTGCGTGAAATTTTGAGTCTGAACTTCAACGGGCCGGGTCACTGAAAAATTCATCAAGTCCCACAATCGCTAAGGCTCACTCAAAAAGGCCCAAAAGTCCGAGCCCAAGCTCACACACGAAATAGAACTCACCATCGTGCGCTCCTCGAAAGAAGCACACGTTCGGCGCGTTCCTCAAAAGAGCGCGTGCTCGGCGGGCAAGAGACATGGCACACCGCGCCATCCACCTGGTTCGGCGCGCTAGTGTACGGCCACGGCTCGCACCCGTGTTGTGCGCCCGTGTGGTCCGTGCACGCTCCATAATTGCCTCGCGCGCCCAAAATCCACGGCGCGCTCCCCGAAGTGCGTCCAAGGGTCCTCCTAGATGTCCTCATCCCTTATTAATACCCGTTCTCAGTGAGGGAGACGGAGACATTTATTCCTCCTCAAGATTACTCACTCTCAGAATTTTGAAACGCTGCAAGAGACTTTCTGCGCACAATTTCCTCTGATCAAGCACTTAATATCCTCCGCACATGGCTACGCCCGAGATTGTCTACTCAGAATCTCCCTCATCTTCAACGCACACAGCTGCGCTCGAAATTCTCCACTGAGAATCTCCCTCATCTCCAAAAGAAAAAACACACATTCACTTTCGAGTCGCTCGATTCTAGAGTTCCGAGACATCGCTGAAGACTCCTCTATCGAGCACACCCACCAGGTGTTAGGAATTCTTGCCCACGAGAGATAATAAATAAATGATTACTAAATAGAATAATGGTTTACTTTATTATCATCATATGATTGGTGGGTTAAGGACTGAATATCAGAATCAATAGCAACTATCATCCATAGCCTCCGTATTAAACTGAGTTACGTGCTGGGCCCCTGAGTTCGGGCGGTGTTGCTAAAACATGATCGATGACTGATACATGCCTGGATTGCTGTATCTAAAGTCATATATACAAAAAACTAGTGAAGGTTGATCACGATGTGCGAGCATTCTACACTTGTGGTAAGTATACGACCTAGACAGACTTTGGTTGTAGGTGTCGTTTAAGTTCAATCTTCAAAAGATAGCGTCAGTGATCCCACGGCCTATGCTGACACCGAGCTCCCATCACCACATCTGAAGGAGAAGTCACCTTCCTCTAAGCTTTTGCTTTTCCTAAAATAAGTCAAGGAACAACAAATAAGAATAGTAGCAGCGGAGTCAAGAATCCACGTTGATACATTATCATCTACTAAGCATGCTTCGGTAATAAGTATAATACCTTTTTCCTTTGCTTTGAGTTAGGCAGGATAGTTCCTGCGCGAGTTTCCGGGTTCATTGCAGTGGTGACACTTGTCGTTAGACTTGTCCACCTTGATTGCCCGGGGCTTCTTCTTCTTCCGAACAATTCCTTGGTTCTTCTTTTCAGCCTTATGAGGTCTCTTCTTAGATCCATAGGTGGAGGCTTTGTGCTTAGTAGCATGTGCCTCTCCATGGTTCCTCTTTCTCTTAGTGAGACCTTCAGTGTGAAGCTCTTTCATTAGCTCGGTAATAGTGTACTCTACCTTGTTCATGGAGTAATTCAGCTTGAACGTATCGAAAGATTCGGGAAGAGTTTCCAAGATCATATCTATTTTAGTCTCTCCATCAATCTCCGTTCCTAGGATTTCCATTTCATTCAGATAACTAATGATCAGCATCATATGGTCTCTGACAGGTTCCCAGCCTTCATGCGACAGTTCATAAACATCTCATGTCATGGACTGCTTGTTGTCTGGCCTGACGCCCTTGCCCTCCAAACATCTCATGGAGATTATAGAGCATTTCAGCGGCTGTCTCAATGTCATGATGCTGCTGCTGGAGCACATTGTTCATAGCTGCTAAGATATAGCACCTCGTAATCTCACCGGAGTGGAGCCAGGCCACCAAGGCATCCTTGTCCTCTTGAGTCGAATCATCATTCGTCTGAGGAAGACCGGGGTGGTGAGTACCCACTTGTGCTTTTCAATGATAAGGACGATGTCGAGGTTACGTTTCCAATCAACGTAGTTGTCGCCTTCGAGTTTGTTTGGGGAAAAGATGGTTAAGAGAGAGTTGAGAGACATCTTGCTGAAATTAAGTTGGAACAAGTTTATGATTAGTCTTTTTGTTTAGGATTTAAGTTTGTTTAAGTTTTTAGGATGAGAAAGACAAAAGAAATCCAAAGGTGTTATGAACGAAATGATACTTTACTCCTTCGAGGGAAGGCCGAAAAGAGTCTCCTTTCATAAGTAAATTATGACTCATCATTAATGCATAGCCAGGACGTCAATACATCAATGCTTGACTAGCCACATTGTAAAAAAGTTTGATCACTCATATCCTTTCGTAGGGCCTCGAGGGAGGATTACTAGGGATTGAGTCTAAGTGTATAACCAACGAATTAATCCATGAGATCTACTTTGAAAAACAATCCACCGAGGGGAGGCCTTGTCTCATCGTTTCACTCTTGGACGTAGCTTTTTTTAGCAATGATTGGAGCAAAGCACCGTTGAGTACTCTCATTTAAGAGAGGGCCACGAGGGTGACTCTTAGTTTGGCGACAATTGTACTTTTCATTAGTGTTGGGGATCGTGGGTTGCAAACAACAAGTATAACCCTCCCACTTAGTTTTTATACTAGGCATATCGTCTCTTATATGTTCAGAAACACGTTTCCTAGTGTATAGAGAGATATAGTGGAATTCTAAAAATTGATTCTTAGATCGACATGTTTCAAGGGAGAGCAGTGTTAATGCACAAAGGCACACGGTATATACTCAGACATTTCCTATTTTTACAAGGGAAATTGTGTGAGAAAAGATTTAATTTTTAACTCACTTGAACACTTGAAGTTTGAGATTACACATCTTCTTGCATCTTCTTGCCAAATAGTCTTCGAGGGGACCTCCCACTTAAATTTTCAAGAGCAATAAATTTTGAATATAAGTGATGTAGATATAGTTTCGAAATTATTTTGAAAAACATATTTGATTTGGATGACAAAACATTTTCAAGTGTGAAAGTGAAAACAACTTTTCAAAATTCAAACTAGTTTATATAAAATCTCAATTTCAAGTAAATATTCAAAAATATCAAAACTTTTCATTCTTACAAATTATGTTTATTATACTTAAAAAAAACATTTTTTGTTAAAAGGAAAATTTTCCATTCGAGTTCTAGAACTCTCGGACTGGGATCCGGGATCCGGAATCCAAAATTTCAGAAATTCTGGAATCCCAGACTACAAGCACCTCAGAGTAAAAACGTCATAGATGCACTCGTTTCACCTAGAGGTATTCTTAAGCTCAAGGAATTTTGGATAGAAATTCGACCGAGGATAAAAATACAAAAGAATTAGGTGTAACGAAATGTTTATTGAGTTGTTAAGTCTTATTGATGTGTTTTTATTAACAAGGTAATAATATATCACAAAATAAAATAACAAAAAACATAAAACAAGCGAGTAAATAAATAAAAAAGCAAGACAATATTACTACTTTATGAAATTACCCGAAATTCTCAAACTTCTCAAAACACGATTTTGATTATGCAAAAATTAAAAAATTTTAGAACTGATTCTAATGTCTTTTAATAGCATCCCAATAGTGTAGAAAATCAACATGAATTTTAATTTAAAGGTCTGAGCAATAAATTAAAAAAATCTAAAAAAAACAATTCAAGCAAATTCATTACCCGAGTAAAAATAAGAAAACAATTTTTCATACTCATAGTTTAAATTACATGCACATGCTTAAACTTTGACCATAGCTCTGATACCATTTGTTGGAATAGATCTAAGATTAAGAATAATTTATCGGTTCTTGTAAGCGGCGGAAAATAAAAAATTCTTTAAAACATGTAAAACGATTTTACTACCTAGAAAAAGTGGATGAACATGTAATCTAAAATAAAACTAGTATGAGTTTTCACTCACTACCAACCTCGCTTGAAGCTTGAGCGTTGAAAATCTTGTGGTTTGGTTGAATCGCTCATCTCCCCACTTAGCTTGTCTCCTTTGTGTCTTCTTGAATCCGAGCAACCACAATAGTTTCTACCACTAGAGTCTTCGAGTTTGGAAATGATTTTGTATGTTACTCACGCTAGGTCTAATGAGGACCTAGGTGCCAAAACAAAAGAGCGAGAAGAAGAGAGGGAGAGAGGGGCACGGCCAAGGAAGAGGGAGAAAGGCACACCAAAATTTGTTCCAACATTGTGAATGTGGTGTGGTATTTATAGGAGAAGGAATTGCCTTGAATCAATGCAAAAGATGCAATTACCTCTTTTCTATTATGGGAGAATATCACATATTTATGAACACAATATTTGTTTTCCATTCCTATCATAATAATACCAAGGCTAGAAATTACTTTCCCTTTCTCTTCTTAGACGTGTGACATAGCCATGTGCTATAAATTTGTTTACTCTTTTCCTTATTGGCAAGTATCTTCATACATCAATGCACAAAATACCTTCCCTCTTTCTTTATTTGATGGAGGCAACGAAATTGTCATCTAGAACATGCATCTAGATGCTTCTTTATTTGTTCAAGACAATACAAGAAAATCGCATGTAGAATTTTCACATAAAATTCCATAAAATGAAATTCAATCCTAAAGGCCCAAATCTATCTTTTGGCTGTGTGGATTAATTCACATTATCATCATATGATAATGTCCAAAATCTTATTTTGACATTTATACCATCTTATGTCCTAATGGACAAAATTACCCTTTAGACAATCTTCGTAAAATTCGTCTAGTTCAACACTTGAACTGTTTTTTAACTTAGCTACTAGTTTAACAAATCCTATTCTAATGACTTGTGCTAGTGACCTCATGGATCCAAATGAACAAAGCTTGAGCTAGCATACTTGGACACAAAAGTTCACAAACCTTTTCCAAGTTCTAGCTTAATGTCAACTGACTCCACTAAAGAGTTGACACTGAAAATCTCTCGGTTCAAATGAATATATTTTCTACTCAAAATTCTACTTAATTGTGATGAGTGGATCCATTGAATATTATCTATGTTTACCCTTCATGAATATCATCAACTAGATGAGATTTATAAAATTATTATTTTACCATTCTAGTTGTTATTTCCTCAACTCCTTTGTAACTTGTGAATAAGTTAGAAACAATGTATTTACGAGGAGCTAACAAGTCACATTGATTCATCCAAAAGAGTCATGACTCAATTTGGATACTGGGCAGTTCATTTATTGACATTCCAAGGAACAAAGCATGATGTTATATACATTTCATTTCAGTAATCTTGTACATGAATTCCATATCTATGAGATCTTCACAAAGTTGTTCATGACATCTTCGTAACTTAGTACTTCATCGATAGGTCTTGTCTATATCACATAGTGAATCTAGAACTCTGACTTTCTCAAATGAGAATACGTAATCTATGAAACGACATGTCTCATTTCAGGATTGAGGTAAGTATGATGCAATTCATACATAGTGACTCTGAACAATAAACCCAACCCGAATTTACCAGTTTTTAATTTTTATGGTAGATTGGCTAAACCAAAGAAAATGAAAAAATAAATAGCATTGAAATATATTTTTATTGACCGATTAGAATTTCCTCCCAAGGTAAATAATTGGCTCAAAAAATATAATATCAATACATTTTTAGACCTTTTGACTAACAATCAAGAAGACCTTATAAAATTAAGGATTTTCATAGGGAGGATGTAAAACATAGAATCGACGTTCTCGAAATAATATCTGTGTAATAATGTCAATTATGGGGTTTACATATACCTATAATAGCTCTTATAATTGAAATTCATACGCGTTTCTTTAACTCCCTATCAGTACTTATATGATTAAGTAATCATAACGAAAATACAGTTTTAGATGGAAATCTAAAAATTGTTCATGAATTTCCAATCAATAGTTAACGGTTCAAATTTGTGCTAATTTTTTGGTTTTGAAACATAGAAGAGGGCAAATGGTTTGTTCTTACAATGTCTCTAGAAGTGCACTGGTCAATTCGGTATCTTTAGAAGATACATAGGAAGAATTATAGAGTCTCTAACTCTCTATGTCTCATAACCAGACATCATAGATTCTCCTAACAATCATACTGAGATCAATAGCCCTTTGATCCTTAGACTGTGAATACGATGTTTTAAGCTAACCATGAAGACTTTTGTTCATGCAAATCTATATTTGACTCTTCATTTGTTGTTAGGTTTGTTTAAGGACTAAAGACTATGATTTATCATAAAGCTTCAAAAAGACAAGGAAGAATGAATGAAAGTTTCAATTTTTATTAATTATTCAGCAGTTACAAACAAGAGTATTCGTGAGACTTTATTACATCAAATGTATATAAGTAATGAATACTACTCTTCTTATGGGCACCAATGCCAACATTAGAAGAACTCTCTTGTTCCTCTTCATCTTCTCATATGTCACCTAAGATGCTAGTAACATCTTCCTCAACATTCTTCTCTACATCAGGATTTTTGTTCATAAAATTCTTCTTGTTCAAGCCATTATTCACTTTCTTTTTCTTCTTCTTTTCTATAACCTTTTCCTTATCTTTCCCAACATAATTCTTCTTCTTCGAAAACAAGGAGGAAATAACAATATAATCTTCAGGCACAACCTTCATTTTCTTAGGAGGATTCGTAGCAACATAAAGCTCAGTTTCAGCATGAGCGTATACACTTTTTTCTTCAACAACCATTTCTTGATCAACAAGAAGATGTTCAGAAGGAGTTGGGCAATCTCAAAATGCCTCCAATCACTACAGTCTGAACATTGGTTCTCAACAACATGATCAATCACAATGTTGGGCAATCCCAAAATGCCTCAAATCACTACAGAAACTAGGGGGATCTGTGGTATCCAAAAGGGATTCCAAGTTGTCTGAGTCTTTTTCCACATTCTTAGTTTCAACAACTGTTATCTCCGTGTTCTCTTCATTAGAAACATCATCATTCCTAGTCTCTACCTTTTCATCCATACAACCACCAGACTCTGAGACATTGAGAGAAGAATTACCTCTAAGCATCATATGAGGATCATCAATAGGCGAGATAGAGGAGGGTTTCTCGGTGGGAGCAGGAGAATTCTCTTCTTCTTCAGTCGATGAAGAGGAGGGTACAATTTCCTCATCAGATGAACTACTAGAAGACACATCGCCGGTGATGTCTTTCATACCCAAACCAATGTTCCTTTGCACAAGATTGAAAGTGGTTTTTCAAGCAATGATATTTTCCTTGTGAGTGGATGTCCTTTTAGACGGAGCACCTCTGGACTTACCATCGACACTCTCCCCAGAAGTCATACCCATGAGACAAACACCGTGTTTGTTGGCTCACCCTCCATGGCAAAAAAAATTATTCTTCAGAGCCTTCTTCGTACGGATAGATGTTCTAGCATCGCTTCTTGTTTCCACCATTCTGAATTGACAAGGAAAACAAGGAGAAAACTTCAAAAGCACACGAACATACGATGTCACACACACAAAATTCATGGAGAGTGGAATAAAAAAATTAGGAATTTTTGAGCTGTGAAAATTCAAACAAAGGGAAACTGCATAAAATTTCCTCGTGAAATAAACAATCTCTCGCATGAGCTGACAGGGAACATAGCTCAAAACAACAGCATGGAGACAGTTGGACTTAACAATAGCATAAGCCTAATATAAAAGTGGAAACAACAACATAATTCAGAACTAATGTCGAATGGGCCAACTGGCGCACTGGGCCAATGATAAATACCAATAAATAGTCAAAACACTGCCGTATAGTCGAATGGGCCAATTAGATACATGGGCCCATGAACATAGATCAGAATTATACACAGATTCGTTGCTTAGTCGAATGGGCCTACACTAGGACAAACAGAGGCATCCGGTGCGACGACTGTCGCATCGAATACCACTTAACTAAAGAGAAAATTTTAGTTATCCGAATGGGTATCTAGTGCGACTTGTCGCACCCAATACGAAATTAGGTGCGACTTTTAGGTGCGACATGCTGCACCTAATACCATTCCGAATAAGAAATTTGATATTGTAGTAGTGCTATTAGCTAAATGGGCCCATGAACGTAAATATTAGCCTATACTCAATAACTGCTATAAGCTCATCACAAAAACCTCAATAGAAGATCAAAGAACTTCAAATTGATCAGCCTCAAGAGCTTTTGGGAATATATCAGCTAGTTGTTTCTCTGTAGGAACATGCTCAAGGATGATCTTTTCTCCTCTACAAGCTCACGAATAAAGTGGTGGCGATCGAATATCTATGTGCTTTGTCCAGCTATGCTGAATACGATTCCTAGAAATATTGATGGCACTCATATTGTCGCTATATAATGTCATGACATCCTGAGGGACATCATACTCAGCAAGCATCTGTTTCATCCACAAACGTTGAGTGCACTTTAATATTTCTCAAAAAAATTTACTCTTGTCAAAGTTTTGTTTATCAATCCCTTTAATGATAGAGTCTAGGCTTGCGAATCGAGTATTATACCTTATTTCAATAAGTATAGTTGAGACAAATGGAATGAACTAGTCGTTTCTATACTTTAAGTTATAGAAATAGTTAGCTCAATCAATTTACTTGTGTCATAATTTAGTCACCATAAAATGGTAATGACTTCATTCATGACACATATTTAGGAATTACACAAATCAATAATTTCTAAATTTTGATTCCTGATAAACCTCATGTATAATTATACTTGGTTTATACGGCACTTGGATCAACTTTTCATTTTTCAAAAATTTTAGTAGAATAACTACATTATCCATGTCAAATTTTTTTTAGAACATTATCCAATGTGGACTGTTAATCTTCTTAACTGAAGATCTTGATGAACTAGTTCGTGGTATCACAGAGAAGAACAAGATCGTTGCCATTGTCTTTTCTCAAGGGTTAAATCTATTTTTTACCAAACAACTTTTATAGCTCGAACATATTCATATGTGTCTTTATAGATCATTCTATTTCCATTAAGTCAAGGACTTAAGCAGTAGATATACTAAAACCGGGTTTATGACTTTTTGCTAGTTAGTTTGATCTTTTGTGATACTTCACGATAAAGTCTTTCCATTCAGAGTAAGATCTTGTTGATAATAATGGCAAGGTTCTAACTAAGGATGCTCACAGTTGCTTATTTGTAATAGTAGCATGACTCCAATTAAGTATGCTCACACTTACTCATTGATTAATAGTGGCAAGATTCCAATTAAGGATGCTTCCACTCGCTTATTGAATATCGTGGCAAGCTTCAAGTCAAGGATGCTCTCACTCAATCAATGCACTATTAACACAACTTGTTTTGTATCTCCTTACTACATCTCACTCACATAAATCATTGTGGTGTTTAAAGTGATAATTGTTTAGACGCAACATTGTTCTAAATAATTCTTAACTTTAATAAAGTTACATTCAACACAAGAAATAAAGAAAGAAATAAATACTAACTAAATTTCTAACAGAGATTTATTACTTATATACATTGTGTTTTTTGATGACCTATGAATGGACACTCAATTCCTCATACTTCAAGACATTCATGCATATCACATTATCATAAAGCATTCAATAATAGAGAAGAAAATATTTATTAACACAACCATGTGCTTAAAAATAATGAATCATAAAGAAATATAAGATTCATAATTTTTGAAATATCCATAAAATGGCTACAATCTAGAAAACTTGGATTATTATTTTGACACATCACGATGTTCATAAATAAAAATTAATCCAATATATGAAACTAACAAAACTAGCGGGATATTAGATCTTCAATTGGAGTATGAGCTTGTCTAAAAAGGGAGGTCTATCATCAATTAGGATAAAGCGGATGCTTTCATTCACCAACACATTATTCAAGTTTGACTTCCATTTAGGAAATTTTTCACCAGTGAGAACGTCTTTTGACAACATGGTCATAATAGATTTTGACATGATTACTGGATAAATAAAAGGACTAAATTAGAAAATTTGAAAGAAACAACTACCAAAAAGATTTAAGAGATAAAAACATAATGCACACGGGCAAGAGATAAAATACTAACAATAAAAAACTAGTTTTTATGTTCATTGGTAATTCGACCAATAGTCACCCCTGCCTCCCTATTTGGGATATAACACGTGTCATCTAGCCAAAAATGAAAACCATTTCAGATTAATGAGCAATTATTGTTCATGTACTTCTTCATAACTATGCTCACTAACTACCAGTTTCTTAGGAATCGCTTCCACATGCAACCATTAAATTGTCCATGCATGAGACGACCCTACATTTCGCACATATAAGGACTTAACCCAAACGTGCTAACGTGGGTTAGCCAGGAACCAAAATCATCCTCTTTTGACTATCGTCAGAGACCCAACCTTGTTATTGGAATCAGAAAAGGCCTTCCGTTTGAAACGTCATATCATAACATTCACGAAGAAGAGTTGCTTCCACGAGGCGATCTTTAATCCTCACGGTACTGGTAGTTAGAGGCCAAGAAATTGACTCAATATACTTTAACTATTTTACTTTTCGTTGCATTAATCGTTAATTTAGGTAAATCATTTTTAGATTTACTAATCTTGATTATAAACCTTTTAAATGTAAACCTAACCTATCCATTAAATATAGCTTAGATGAGAGGTTTTGTGACTTAGCAGCCTTTAAACCCTAAAGCTTTCTTTCACAAATAAGCTTCCAGTAAGGAAGGAGGGACATCGGGGTCCTCTTAAGTAACTTCCCACCTTATTCATTAAAAATTATTTCTAATTAATTAGATCTTTTACATGAATAATTTCCTTTTAGAATAATAAACCCCAAAGACAATTCAAGTTTTTATAAAACAGCCAAGGCAAGCCTAATCAATTCAAATGAAAGAATAGTAAATAAATAATAATCAAGCTATGGTTCTTTTTTAAGAATAGTCGTTTATTATTTTGAAAAACATTTGAAAATAAAATTGACTTTGACAAAAAATTTGGGCCCAAAAATATTTTGACCTTATTTTAATTTCAAATATATTAAATATTTTTTCTAAAATAAAAGATTTCCTTTAAATGAGGATTTAGAACAAATCAATTCAAATTTACTTGTTACCCGGTAAAATAAGATTTGCAACCGTTAAACAAATCCAATGAAATCTTTTATTTAATATACAATCAAACTAAATAAAATATTCTCATATACAATTATAGAATATTATGAACATAGTTTATTTCACCAAACCAATGAATATAGCTTTCAAAACAAATCAAAATATTACGAACATGTTCTTGAATAATTTTAGCTTTGAAATAAAACAATGTATGATCAAACATATATCTTATATTTTCATAAACGTTTTAAATCGAATAACTATGATTCTTGAGTCTCTTGAGTCAAATGATAAACTACAAGAATCTAACTCTAGCTCTGACACCAATTGTTGGAAAGTTACAAGTTGGTATCAAACAAGAACAATGGATCTAATACCAATTGTTGGGAAAATAGGTTGGTGAATATCGGACACGAACGATCGCTCCGATGCCATTTGATTGGTAAATTACTTCCCTATGGTTAATTACGGTTCCCACAAATAATCGTTTCAATATTTCTTAGTGGGTAACCAATCTCTTAACCCTTACAATATGTTATCTCCAATTGCTAATTTTTAACGTAAGTAATAATTACAAGGATACTCAAAATTATCAACAACAACATTGGGTAAACGTAATCAATATAATACCATAGGAGGACTTAGTTACATATCTTTCGGCTCAGCTACAGATCGTCCACACTCCTAGCTTTTGGATCTCCTTGTTTCTTGGATTCCTCGGCGGCTCCTTGTACTTTGGATCTTCAAATCTCCAAGCTCCCAGACTCTTCGGTGACTCCTTGCTCTTCGGATCTCCAAGCTCCCAGACTCCTCGGTTGCTCGTCGGCTGATCGATACTGTTGTTATTTTGTATGGCATAGTTTATTTGGCAAAACAAATTGTAACAGAGTTGTTCAAGCCGGCGCATCTACAAGTTGTTCAAACAACTTATGCGACATGCAATCAGGGTAGTTGCATCTTTTTTCTTATGCGGAAATCTTGTAACTACCACGTTGGTTAGTTACCCGATTTACTTGGAGATGTAATCTCGGATCTTCAGGGATTTGTTTATATTATTTTTGAATAGGAATTTAGAACCTGACCATATATAAATCCACATAGGGTTTGTATCTTTGGTCAACCGGGTTCTTGGACTGTTTTGCTATTCACGAAACCGTAATTTCTTTGCATGTCTTCTCATTCTAGAGAACTTCATCGACAACATGAACTGATTAACTTAGAACTTCTGTACCATCATATTAAGCTTGAAATCGTGTGTCGCATAGGTGTGATATTGATCTTCTGTGCAAGATTGTGGTAAAACAGGGAGATGAGTCTCTGGTTCAAGGCGGGCTTGAATCCATACCCATTGGAGATAACCATTGAAGAGAGGTGTTAGAAAATAGGTGTTTTGTCTAATTTAATATTCACATAATTGTGGTTGATTGAGATAGTGGATTTCCTTTACTCGGACTTCATCGTCCCCCTGAGTAAATTGTTATCCGTATTATGAACAGATTATGTCAATGGACACTCCTACTATGAGTAAAACATAATTCTAGTAATAAGAATAGTGTAGTCTCAGCTCATGCTGTGGAATGACGCCAAGACTGACGAATGAGTTAAATAAGAGAAAGAAATATTTCGTCTATTTACTCGGATTTGTGGGAGCTTCTTATACTAGGTCCATACTCCCCGAATCGGCTCTAATAAAGATGAATAAGAACTCTCAAGTAATAATAATTATTATTGATAACAATTTCACATCTTTAAATTGTCTAGCAACATTCATTCGAAAAATTGTTTTTACAGGATTAGTTATTTATGGTGGAATTAATTAGTTATTGTTGGATCAATTAACTAATTAATTTGAATTTCAAGCCTCTTGGAGACTGTAAAATTCAAAAATTTCTAGGCCCAATAAAGCTATGTGGGTGCCTACTTTAGGGTATTTATTACCCAATATTATTAGTTGCTAGATTTGTGGAGAAAATCAAGTAACTAATAATTATGCACAAAGAGAATAATAATTAATGGATGATATATTTTCTCACTATTAAATAAGAATATAAAATATTATCCTTATAAACACTCAAAAATGATTTCCTTATATTATGGAAATAAATAAGCAACCATTTATTACCTAGATATTGATCTGATGATTGAAAGAGAAAGTATGAATTATGGTCAAAATCCAATGGATTATAACAGACCATATATAAAAGAAATGAATAAAATAATAAGGAAACATTATATTTTTCATTAGATATCTTTTTCTACGACTATAAAGAAAAGCAAGGGAGAACACCAAAAATCACTCCAACACAGGCAAAAATTCCGCCTCTCTCTCTAAGGATTGAATTTTTGCTCTCTTCCTCTCCCTTGGAACTCGTGATTCCAATCCTAAAAACACGACAACAATCTGAAACAATAATTTGGTGTTCGTTGTGACATAACGAGTGTGCCCACACTTTCTTCTTATTCTTCCGAAGATTACGGCTTGGAAGATCATGGTGTCATCCTTGGATATCCAAATGACAAAGGTCCTATCAACATAGTTAGAATTTCAGAAATAAGAAGGAGATCCTAATTCATAAAGCTTAAATAAGAAGAATTTGCTATTATTGCTTGGTTGATTGCTCTCTGCTCTTTCGTATTCAATAAAAAAATCTAGATCATTAATATAATCATAATATTAATTGGCTCGCGTAGCGTAATTATTTATTTTCCGCATGGTTGTTAGAATACAAATTTCCAACACGTTGGTATCAGAACGATTGTTCGTGTTTGATACCAACTTGTTTTTCCAATAATTATCAACACCAACCGAATCAGAGACAATATGAGAATAAATACCTCAAACCATCACACACGACTCATCTATACGGGAGATGACGGACTTATCGTCGGTGGGGCTAGGAGAATCCACAATAGTCCTCATCCAAAAGTGATGCACAACATCTACTTCTTAAGAGTAATCACTGGACGAGACATCTCTAGTAATGTCAGCCATAGAAAAAGCCACATTCTTCAATCTCTTCATTATTTTTCCTGAGCGGAGAGGTTTCCTTTGCAAGTGGGATTTCCTTAAGATGGGGAACCTCCGGACATACCATTGGCACCCTCTCTATAGGTCATTTTCATCATCCAAACACCATGTATATTCGTCTCGCCTTCTACAACTTTCTTTGCGACATTCGTCGTCTTGTGAGCCTTCTTTGCAGAAGTAGAAGCTTTGGCACCAGTTCTTGTTCCAATCGTTATCAATAAACACAACAAAGAAACATCGATCGGAAGAAAAACGCCAACACGCGAAGACACAAACAATGATTTCTCACCGAGCAGAATCGTAAAATTGGGAAAGTTTGAGCTGTGAAATCTTAAATAAAAGGCAACCACAATTATCCTCCTCGAGGAATGAAACATCTCTCGTGTGAGTTGACATGCACATAAGCTCAAAACGACATCGCACAACCTGTTGGGCAAACTAGAACAGCTTGACCAATTACAAACCAAAGATAATAAAAAAAAATGTTGAGACACTATCGACTGGGCCTCCCAGAAAATTGGGACCATGAGCAAAAATGAATAATACATGAAATGTTGCCGTACAGTCGGATGAGCCAACAAGATAAATGAGTCCATGAAAAACATCGAGAATGAGTCAGAACACTGTCGTATGGTCGAATGGGCCAACTAGATGAATAGACCCATGCAAAATAAAGCTGGACTAAATTATGTAATTGATATGAATTGATCACACAAGAGCATAGCGAAGATTCACACACTGAATCTTCCTCATGGGCACCGTTGAGGGCTATCGCATCGCCGACGGGCCTCTCGGAGACATCATCGACTCCATCCACCTCGGCGAAAGTTTCGACCACCCCTTCTGCCTCGCCGAAGACCCCAAGGCCTTCGTTGAACTTGAGGTCAAGGACATCAAAAACGTCCGGCTCACCATGTTCCCCACGTTTGGCTTCTTCGTTTAAGCCATCGTCACCGGCAAAGAAGAACCAAGTCAATATCCGACTTCTTCTACAGGAATATAAATGATATCTACGTATTCCGTCGTAAAGCCTCGTAGTCCGTCGGAAAATTGGATGCGAGTGAGAGAGGGAGAAACTGAGTGAGTGAGAGAAAGAGAGAGAGAGAAAATGATAGAAAAAAACATGTATATTTATTTTGAAGGGTAATTTTATCTAATTTTGAGTCAGAAGTCCAATATTAGATAGTTTACAATTATAAAGTCTAAGCTTGATATGGAATACTCTAATAAAAAAATGTTTATTTGTTTTGAAAGGTAATTTTATATAATTTTGGATCGAAAGTCCAATATTACATGGTTTACCTTTATAAATTCTAACCTTGATATGAATATTCTAATAAAGTCTAGCCTGCTAGACAAAATTATGCATTGCATGTGTCATGTTATATGGAATATTCTATGTTAAAAAAAAAAAAAAGGCAAGTCGTAGAACGCCTATATAATATATATACTTTTTTTTTTATTTCTTCTTCAAGCAAGTTTGCCTTGTCTTTCTTGGAGACCAATACCATATAATTTAAATATACATAATACATTTATATGTATCTATTTGGACAATATACAAAGCCATTTAAGAGAGGCTATATAAGAACGGACAAAAGGATTCGTATATTAAAGATGATTGAAAGTTTCAGTTTTGTTTTGTTTTTGTTCTTTTTATCGAAGTTTGGAAGTTTGAACTATTTGGTATTTGATTTGTCCTCAATTAATAAGAGAGCTTTATACGTGCTATTATTATAATTATCTTTTACAATCTTGCAACACCAAAACGTAACAATTGCGATAAAAACACAATGACAAAGATGGGTGTTACATAACTTGTTGAACGATCGTGTAAACAGCCTTGCTCGTGTTATACACAAAAGTCAGTGTCAGCGTACTTCGTAATTTATTTATCTTCCACTAAAGTATGATTTTTTCTCTCACCCCTGTCACCTCATGAGTCATGCGTGCAATAAAAGAAAGAAGAAAAACTATCATAACACTAGAACAATAACAAATGTGATTTAGTTAAGAAATTTGAATATGTTATTTGATTGAAATATATCTCACATACATGTAATTGGCCAACAAATTATCTAGATCTTTTGATATACCATCATTTCCATTATGATTATTATTGTGGTCACATGTTTATGAAAATTGAAACGTGAGTAATAATCCAAACGTACGCACGAATATGTTTGTTAAGCTCTGCCAGTTCTTCGTCGGCCTAGGGGAAAATGGCTTCGAATTGGGGTCGAGAGAATTCTGTTTCGAGGCTCCGACGGACAGTGACGCTTCTCAACTTTCTGAGCTTCGACGAGTGTTTGGGCTTCTTGGGAGCCTGTGGACAATGCTTCGTCGCCGGAATCGTGAGTTCCGAGTCCGTCGGAGTTCTGAAGCCATCGTCATCTTGCAGAGGGAGATCTTCGGAGGTGATCTGTGGCAGCCGATATTGATCATCATTGCGATGATTTTCTTGCTCTTGATCGAGGCTGCAATCCGACGGCCGTGTGTCGTCGAGCTCAAATTTTCTCTTTCGTCGATACTCGCCCACGAGAATGATTAGATGATCGGGAGTTGCTGCCATCCGTACGGTTTCGAGAGGAATTCTGGAGATCAATTTGGAGGAGCCCATCCCGTAGATCAAATATTTCTGCTGTTGTGTAAAATGATCGTTTCCTGTTTTGTTTTCAAGATTTTGTTTCTATATTATTTTAAATTGTTTATGAGAGATGGCAGAATTTCGATTGAGAGAGAGAGAGAGAGAGAGATCGAGAATGGGGCATCGGATCCTTCGCCAAATACAGGGGCGTTGAATTGAAGCACTCTAGCAACACATGCTCTACTCATTTACATGTATAATTAATATATACGTGTATAATTAATATATACATATATATATATATATATATATATATATATATATATATATACACATACATATTTTGGGGAGCGTCTATTTTCTTGAAAGTTTTAACCATTGGTATTTTTCAATTATCTTGAATAGTTCAGTTTACGAACTTATTAATCCCTTTAAACGATTCTTTGGTATTTATTTTTTTTTTTTTTTTTTACATATTTGCCGCTTATGATCATTGTGTGTTTTTAGCTATTTTTTTTAATTGCAGTTCCCTTACAAATGTAAAGATCCCCAATTTCGAAATAAAACAAAACAAAATGACATTTGATAAATAAGTCAACGTTTTATTAATTTTACAAAGTCGTCATTAACAAAAATTAACGCTATATAAATATTCAAAAAATAATTTTAACCTTTCAAATAGCATAATCCGTTATATTATGCTTATTCCTTTTATTAAATTTGATAGTCTATATTTTTATAGTTGTTCAACAAAAACTAATAAAGATTAAATGTATATCTATATTTAATTTAATGTTTATTGACAAAATTTAAGTTATCAAGTTTTTATTTTTTTTTATATTTTTTTTCCTGATATTATAGTTCTATAATTTCCGTAACTTATATCTTTCGCCTCATATGGACGACGAAAATACATGGGTGAGCAAAAAAAAAATTGAAAAACTGGAATCTGATTAGAGCAACGGTTTTATAAACTGCTAATACAATTTTAGAAGATTTTTATCTTAAATGGTTGGTCTAAATTCCAAAGTTTGAAACTGCGGTCTAGATCGGACCGGTCAATCCTAAAAATTCAAGTTATTTTAAATTTTTATTATATAATCCGAAGACATTAAAACTTAATAACATGAGTTTAACATCTTACTTAATGGAATGTTGATGTCAATATATTTTAAAGAATTTTTGCACCAATTAAGCCAATTCAAATGTAGGAATTTTAATCTAGCCAAATACAAACCAGGCTTACGTGGAATGTGAGGTCATCTATTTTTATTAATATATAATTATTAATTAGTTAATTAGACTTTTTCGATATAAAAAACTTAATTTAATCCCTAGTGTGACGTGTCTAATTAATTTAGTCGAATTCCACAATTTTGGGCTCCAAAATGGTGTTTTTTCTTTCTTTCATATTTCTACGTTTTTGGCTGTTTTTTTTTTTTTTTTTTTTTTTTTTTTTTTATTTCTAGATTTTTGTTAAACAATTTAGAGAATTTGTTGTTCTCTTGTGGTTGTTGTGTGTTGTCCATCGCGACAATCACAGAGCGGCCTCTCGTCTGTATCGGGGCGTTACTCCAGTAGCGATCAAAAGTTGTGAGGAGATTCAGTCGTTGCATCATGAATTTTTTATTCGTTAATTAACGTCAATAGGCGCTAGTTTTGTATGGATTTAAGGTTTTATATTTCTGAATCGTCAAAAACTTGCGTTGATTATCTTAATATGTTGTATAGTTTCAAGTTTTTACTTCTGATTCATAAAATTTTTGATAATTAATTTGCGCTTTCCAATATTTTGGTGTATTAACATTCTAATTTTTTTTCTAATAAAATGAAAATAAAGTGTATCGATTTTTTTAAATTTTGAGAATAATTAATTATGTGTATTAGAGAAGCAGTTATTTTAGATGTGGTACTCTATTTTTTTGAATTTTGAGAATAATTAATTGTGGGTAAAAGGCTAACATGGGGCTAGTTCATTAAATCTTAAAACCGTTGGACATATATAAATTACAAAATTTCAAAATGGTTTTGTATAAAGTGCCATATTTTAAATATATTGTGTTAGCTAATCTCTTATCAAGTTTACAATAAAAAAATTATTTAAAGGAAAAATTATGCAAAATAACCATTTGAAAGTTATACAAACCGTTTAAAATGGTCCGGTCTGATTTAGAAACCAGTTTTAGCCTGGACCGGACCATGACACCATTGATCCATCTCGTCCAAATTCAAATTATTTTTAAGTTTAAATGTTGTTTTTTGTTAGGAATTCTTGCCCAGGAGAGATGATGAATAAATCATCAATGGACACTCGTCACGATGAGTAAATATAATTCAAGTGTAGAGGAGGGTTCAATCTTGGTTTACATAGTGGAGTATTTGACCAAGATTAGATGAATCGAAGTAAAAAGAGAAAATGACTTTTTCGTCTTTTTCATCGGATATATTAAGCTTCTATTACTAGGTCCATACTCCTCGATTCGGCTTTGATAAAAACGGATAAGAACTCTCCGGTAATAATGAATATTATTATTACAATCTCACAGCTGTAAATTGTTTAGCAGGATTCATTCGGAAATTTGTCTATTTAATATTTATTGTGAAATTAATTATTTATTGTTGGATCAAGTAAATAATTAATTGAATTTTAAGTTGGGTCTCCTGGACACTGTAAAATTAGAAATTCCTAGGCCCAATAGCACTATATTGGGCGCCTACATTAGGGTTTTAATTACCCAATATTCTCTCCTTAATTAGTTGCTAGGTTTGTGGTAACTAATTAAATAAGAGAGAGAATAATAATGGTAGAGATATTCTCTCTACATTAAATAAGGAAATAAGATATTGTCATTTATTCTCTCTCATAAATTTCCTAATATCTATGAGAATAATAATGGTAGAGATATTCTCTCCATTAAATAAGGAAATAAGATATTGTCCTCATTATTCTCAAATATCTAGATTCCTTAAATATACTAGAAAAATAAGGGAAATAAATATCCTAGATTATGATCTGATGGATGAGAGAAAAAGTAGGATTTGTAGTCATGATCCAATGGATCATGCTTAACTACAAAATATGAAAGAATAAATGAGGATTAAATATCTCTAGGATCTTTCTAGAATATCTCATTTCTGTTACGAATTCTTGCCAACGAGAGATAATAAATAAATGATTACAAATAGAATAATGATTTTCTTTATTAGCATCATATGATTAGTGGATTGAGGTCTGAATATTGGAATCAATAGCAACTATTATTCATAGCCTCCGTATTAAACCGAGTCACGTGCTGGGAACCTGAGTTCTGAAGGTGTTGCTAAAACATGGTCGATGACTGATACATACTTGGATAGCTGTATCTAAAGTCATATATGTGGAACACTAGTGAAGGTCGATCATGACATGTGAGCATTCTACACTTGTGGTAAGTTTTCGACCTAGATAGACTTTGGTTGTAGATGTATCGTTTAAGTACCGTTACGACACACTAACCGGGGTCACTATGATGGTCGTGTTGTCAATGGTGCCCACAAGAAGAGTAGTAGTCTTTTCTTATGTACATTTGATGTAATAAAGTCTCAAGAAGACTCTTACTTGTAACTGCTGAATCATTGATAAAAGTTGAAACGTTGTTCATTCATTCTGCCTTGTCTGTTTGAAACTTTATCATAAACTATAGCTTTTAGTCCTTAAACAAACCTAACAACATATGAAGAGACAAATGTAGATTTGCATGAACAAACTCTTCATGGTTTGCTTAAAACAATATATTCGCAATCTAAGGATCAAATGACTATTGATCTCAGTACGATTGTTAGGAGAATCTATGATGTCTGGTTATGGGACATTGAGAGTTGGAGACTCTGTACTTCTTCTAGATATCTTCTGAAGGTACTGAATTGATCAGTGCACTTCTAGAGACAGAATAAGAACAAACCATTCAACCTCTTATGTCTCGAAGTCACTACGTATGAATCGCATCATGCTTACCTCAATCCTGAAATGAGACATGTCATTTCATAGCTTACGTATTCTCGTTTGAGAAAGTCAGAGTTTGGACTCACTATGTGATTCTGAACAGGACCTATGGATGAAGTACTAAGTTATAAAGGTGCCATGAGTAACTTTGTGAAGATCTCATAGATATGAAATTCATGTACAAGATTGTTGAAATGCAATGTATATCACCTCATGCTTTGTTCCTTGGAATGTGAATAAATGAACTGGCCAGTGTCCAAATTGAGTCATCACTCTTTTGGATGAATCAATGTGACTTGTTAGCTCCTCGTCAATACATTGTTTCTAACTTATTCACAAGCGTCAAAGGAGTTGAGGAAATAACAGCTAGAAGGGTAAAATGGTAATTTCGTAAATCCCGACTAACTGATGATATTCATGAAGGGTAAACATAGATAATATTCAGTGGATCCGCTCATCATAATTTGGTTGAATTCTTGAGTAGAAAATAAATTAATTTGAACCGATAGATTCTCAGTGTCAACTCTTTATTGGAGTCAGTTGACATTAAGCTAAACTTGGAAAAGGCTTGTGAACTTTTGAGTCCAAGTATTTTAGCTCAAGCTTTGTTCATTTGGATCCATGAGGTCACTATCGCAAGTCATTTCGAGTAGGATTAGTTAAACTAGACTCTTAAGTCAAAACAAGAACTAGACAAGTTTTACGAAAATTGACTAAAGGGTATTTTTATCTTTTTGGACATAGGATGAAATTAATGTCAATAAATAAGTTTTTTTGACATTGTCATATGATGACAAGCAATTTAAACCACACGGCCAAGTTCATGAATTTGGGCCTTGAGGATTAATTTCATTTCATAGAATTTTACCTGAAAATTCTTAATGGGTTTTTCTTATGTTGTCATGAACAAATGAAGAAATATCTAGAAGCTCCTTCTAGAAGACTTGGCGGTCAAACATAGCAAGAGAAGGAGAGATTATTTTGTGCATTGATGTATGAAGATACTTGCCAAAAGAAAAAGAGGAAACAAATTTCCTCTACAAGGAAGTGATATGGGCGGCAAAGAGAGAGAAAAACAAAAGAGGAAACAAATCCAAGGACTTGTAAATATGTGATATTCTATTGAAGAGGAAACTACCTTTTTGAAGGTAATCCTTCTCCTATAAATAGAGCCCTCATTCTCATTGTTTCTAATCCTAAAATTTTAGTGATTTAGAGCTTCTCTCTCTAGAATACTTGGCCTTCCACTTCTTTCTCTCTCTCTAACTCTTTTGTTTTTGTTTTAGCACCTAGGTCCACATTTGACATAGCGTTTGTTTTAGCTCTTCGACTCTAAGACTTGTTCTTGAGTCATTGTGTTTAAAAGTGCCCACACACTTATTCCTTCTTACTTCGAGTGATTTATGTGATAGAAACTTTCGTGGTTACTCGAATTCCCGAAGAACGAAGAAGGACGAGCTGCGTGGGGAAACGAGCGATTCAACCTCCACAAGCTTCTCAACAATCAAGCTTCATAAAAGTTAGTAAACGTGTAATCACTCTTAAATAGTTTTAATTTAAAAATAACATGTGCTTGCTCTTTGTCTAGGTTAGTAAAAACGTTTTACTTGTTTAAAGAATTTTTTTTATTTTCCGTCGCTTGCTAGAAGCGTTAAATCTTTTCTTAATCCTAGATCAATTCCAACTGGTCACAGTGAGACTTGATCTAAATCCTGAAGTGATCATGGACACTAGATCATGTTACCAAACTCTTTGAATCAATCGCTAAAAAGGATACTATTCACAGCTTATGTGTTGGGAGTTTTGGAGCATGATTCGAGTGGAAGTGGTTGACAAATACGGAATCCAGCCTTCCTGAAAGAAGGTCAATGTTCACTCTCCTAAGGGTTGATTCCAGAATCGATAGATTTCCGGCACATCCGAAGTATGTACGTTCGGAAGAATCTTTTGTTTGGGAAGGAACAATGCTTAGGGTATATATGTATCAAGAAAGGTATAACAGATTAATTGACATTTCTCGTTACAGGTTGAACCAGGAGGATCTTGATAACGAACTGACTGGATCAGTGGACACTCGTCACGATGAGTAAATATAATTCTATTATAAAGGAGAGTTCAGTCTTGGCGTACCTAGGTGGAGTCTGACCAAGATCAGACAAATCGATGTGGAAAAGAGAAATGATCTTTTCGTCTTTTCATCGGATTTGTTAAGCTTCTATTACTAGTTTCATAGTCCCCGATTCGGCTTCGATAAGACGAATAAAGTACGTCTAATAATAGTGTGTTTCATTATTACAATCTCACTAGCTAGCTGTAATTGTGATTGACAACATCAATTATGAAATATGGGTATTTACAGAATTAAATAATTATTTATGGTAGTATTAATTATTTATTGTTTGATCAAGTAAATAATTAATCAACGACTTATTTGTTTATTGTTGGACTAAGTAAATAAATAATTAATTGGGTTTTAAGCAATTGAGCCTTGCAAATAATGAGGTGGACGATTTTTTGAGGATCCCGACACAAGATTTGCGCGAATTTCCTCCTTGGCCGTGTGTCAAAATTCATCCATGCTAATTATTAGTAGTTACCAATATTTTCTCTTTAGTTGTTTAAATAAAGGAGAGAGAAAAATATTAAAAAGAAAATAAGATATTGTCCGTTATTCTCTCGCGTGAATATTAGGAGAGAATAAGATTTAAAAGGATATAAGGAATTGTAATTTATTCTCTCTCATGAATATTATGGGAGAATAATATTTAAAAGAAAATAAGATATTGTCATTTATTCTATCTCATGAATATTAGGAGAGAATAATATTTAAAAGGAAATAAGATATTTCATTTATTCTCTCATTAATTAATATTCTATATTTAAACAGAAAATAAAATCTCGTAGATATTGATATGATGTCTAAGAGAGAAAGTAGGATTCATGAGATGAGATCCAATGGCCAAGCTTTGATTCACTAGTGTGAACACAATAAAATGAAATAATATATTTCAGAAACTACCAAGAATATATCATTTCCACTACTATAAATAGGGGGTTCATGAGAAGAGAAAAATAAACGTGTGCATTCAGAAAATTCTACCAAGAGTCTCTCCTTCTCTCTCTCTCTCTCTCTCTCTCTCTCTCTCTCTCTCTCTCTCTCTCTCTCTCTCTCTCTCCCCCCTTGTAATTGCTCTATTCCGTTCTTAGAGAATAAGAGTGAGATCTTGAAACAATATTTGTTTCTTGATCCTGTGAGATTAAAGAGTGTGGTCCCACACCGTATTTCTTTATTCGTCCGAAGATTACATTTTGAAAGACTATGGTGTCATCAAGAGGAGTACAAGGATCGGAAAGCTTGAAGAAGGAGATCAAGGCGTTTAAGTACGAGGATCTGAAATCTTGAAGAAGGAGATCAAGGCGTTTGAAGATGGATTGTGAAAGCTAAAAGTTTCTGTTCGTGAGCCCAATCCGTAAGTTCTCTATGAACGTTGTTCTTTGATCTTATTGGTTGCTTGACATGCTTGAATGTGTTCATTATTTAATTAATAAAGTAAATATAGATTTTGTTAGATAACCATACTTTTAATTAGCTCTTGTAAGTGTAATTAATTTATTCCACAACTTATATGGTTATAAGGGTGAGCACATAATCCCAACAAGTAATATAGGAGCGATTTTTCGTGTCTGATATCCTACATGTTTCACTAACAAGTGGTATCAGAGCGATTGTTCGTGTCAGATACCACATCTGTTTCTCCAACACTTTCTACCACTATAAATAGGGGTCTAAGAGAAAGCAAGATATTCACTTTTGCAGAGGCAAAAATTTTGCCTATCACACCTAGTGTGGAAAAAATTCTCTCTCTCTCTCTCTCTCTCTCTCCATCTCCCTCGGAATTCCGTGATTTCATTTTCATAAACACGGTACGATCTGAAATCCTAAATACAAGCTGTGGTGAGATTCAGAGTGTGCCTACACTATATTCTTGTTCGTCCCGAGATTATGTTTCGAAAGACTAAGGTGTCATTAAGGCGAAACAAAGGAGGTCCCGAGAGTTTCAGAGACATCCCGGAGGGCTGATCATAGAAGATGACGCTGGGTGGCTGAGACGAGACGAGAAGAAGACGAGGAGCTCAAGGAGATCCTGATTCAGAAAGCTTAAGGAGAAACCTGTAAGTTTTCTAATAACTAGTCTGTTTATATTGGTTGCTTGACACATATGCTCGCATGGTTAAATTAATTCAACAAAACTAGATCTTGTTTTAATAACCATTAAATTGATTAGATTAAGATAGCGTAATTAATTATTTTTCCGCACGGTTATTATGATATGGTGAATAATAAAAAACCCCTGGTGTTAGAGCGATTGTTTGTGTCTGATACTAACCCGGTTTTTTCATCAAGTGGTATCAGAGCTAGATGTTTTGTTTAATTAATTGATTCCATCTTGTAATTAAATATGGTTTGAATGAAATTATATATGGATATGAGTTTCATGCAATTCAATATATGATTATGTGAATTGTGATTCGTGGTTTGATCGTAGTGTTGTCGCTGTTTTTCGAACAACTATTTAGGAGCCAAAGACGGTTAGACCCAAGGCCGGACCAAGTGGTCTCGTCTTGACTCGAGCGTGTCGGACCCGGTGTCCCGAGTCGTCCCTTAGCTGTGGATGTCCCTTGAGTTCGTCAGAGTACCTTAAAAGGAGTAGAGAACATGTGAACTACAAAGGGGAAACAGGGGGGGTGCCCCTGTTTACCTCTCCGACGCCTAACATTAGTGTGATTGAGGTGGAGTATAGAGGTTTTAGGGGTGTTTAGAGGCCAAAGCTTGAGAGAAACGAGCGAGGTACGAGTTCGGCAGCGTTTCAGTACTCAAGAATGGATTACCTGGGTCGAGGGAGAGACCCTCATATTTATAGGCGGCCAGAGGGGGTTTGGGGAACCCCTCGGCCGGGCGCCGGCCTTGGAGAGCCGGCCTTGGAGTGCCGGCCATGGAGAGCCGGTCCTGGAGCGCCGGCCCTGGAGCGCCGGTCCTGGAGCGCCGGCCTTGAAGCGCCGGTCCTGGAGCGCCGGCCTTGGAGCGCCGGTCCTGGAGCGCCGGCCCTGGAGAGCCGGTCCTGGAGGAGGGCCGGCCTTGGAGGAGGGCCGGCCTTGGAGTGCCGGCCTTGGAGAGCCGGCCATGGAGAGCCGGCCTTGGAGGAGGGCCGGCCTTGGAGTGCCGGCCTTGGAGAGCCGGCCATGGAGAGCTGGCCTTGGAGGAGGGCCGGCCTTGGAGTGCCGGCCTTGGAGAGCCGGCCATGGAGGAGGGCCGGCCTTGGAGTGCCGGCCTTGGAGATCCGGCCATGGAGAGCCGGCCTTGGAGGAGGGCCGGCCTTGGAGTGCCGGCCTTGGAGAGCCGGCCATGGAGAGCCGGCCTTGGAGGAGGGCCGGCCTTGGATTGCCGGGCTTGGAGAGCCGGCCATGGAGAGCCGGCCTTGGAGGAGGGCCGGCCTTGGAGTGCCGGCCTTGGAGAGCCGGCCATGGAGAGCCGGCCTTGGAGGAGGGCCGGCCTTGGAGTGCCGGCCTTGGAGAGCCGGCCATGGAGAGCCGGCCTTGGAGGAGGGCCGGCCTTGGAGTGCCGGCCTTGGAGAGCCGGCCATGGAGGAGGGCCGGCCTTGGAGTGCCGGCCTTGGAGTGCCGGCCTTGGAGAGCCGGCCATGGAGAGCCGGCCTTGGAGGAGGGCCGGCCTTGGAGTGCCGGCCTTGGAGAGCCGGCCATGGAGAGCCGGCCTTGGAGGAGGGCCGGCCTTGGAGTGCCGGCCTTGGAGATCCGGCCATGGAGAGCCGGCCTTGGAGGAGGGCCGGCCTTGGAGTGCCGGCCTTAGAGAGCCGGCCATGGAGAGCCGGCCTTGGAGGAGGGCCGGCCTTGGAGGAGGGCCGGCCTTGGAGTGCCGGCCTTGGAGAGCCGGCCATGGAGAGCCGGCCTTGGAGGAGGGCCGGCCTTGGAGTGCCGGCCTTGGAGAGCCGGCCATGGAGGAGGGCCGGCCTTGGAGTGGCGGCCTTGGAGAGCCGGCCATGGGGGGCCGGTCATGGAGGGCCGGCCTTGGACGTGGGTCGGCCGGCCATGGGCCGGCTGAGCATATGGCCGGTCATTGGTCGGCTGAGCATATGGCCGGCCACTGGCCGACTGACCTTTGGGCCGGCGATTGGTTCGGGCCGGCCAAAGGCCGAGGCAAGGTTTCGCCGCCCGAGGCCTTGCACCGGTCGCGTGGGTCGAAGTGACGCCTTAGTCCCCGTCGGTCCGAGACGGACCGACAACATTAGCCCCCCGAGTTTCCGGTCGAGCGTAGATCGAGTGGAAACTCAAAATCTACTCTTTATACGGATGCGGGGTGAACGCTCTCGGGTTTGCGTCATGAGGAATGGCCTTCGCGCGTCGCGAGGGACGGCCTATGGTTTCGGGTCGATCGTGTGCGACTTATTTTCTCGATCTACCAATGAGGGCGTGATCGATTAGCACGACTTTATTGTGCGTGGCCTATTTTCTCGACTTGCCAACGAAGGCGTGATCGATTTGCACGTCTTTGTTGTGTTGTGGGCGTTTTATTTTCTCGATTTGCCAACGAAGGCATAATCGATTTGCACGTCTTTGTTGTATGGACGCAGACCTTGAACCCATTTGTAACTCGTTGCCTATCGGCCGACGAGCTGGGCGGCGAGCGCGATGCCACATTTGTGTGGCGAGGTTTCCCGTGGACGCCGGTTAGACCAGATACGCCCTGCGGACGCAGACCTTGAACCCATTTGAAACTTGTCGCCTATCGGCCGACGAGCTGGGCGGCGAGCGCGATGCCACTTTTGCGTGGCGAGGTTTCCCGTGGACGCTGGCTAGACCAGATACGCCCTGCGGACACAGACCTTAAACCCATTTGTAACTCGTTGCCTATCGGCCGACGAGCTGGGCGGCGAGCGCGATGCCACTTTTGCGTGGCGAGGTTTCCCGTGGACGCTGGCTAGACCAGATACGCCCTGCGGACGCAGACCTTGAACCCATTTGTAACTCGTTGCCTTTCGGCCCACGAGCTGGGCGGCGAGTGCGATGCCACATTTGTGTGGCGAGGTTTTCCGTGGACGCTGGCTAGACCAGATACGCCCTGCGGACGCAAGCCTTGAACCCATTTGTAACTCGTTGCCTTTCGGCCCACGAGCTGGGCGGCGAGCGCGATGCCACATTTGTGTGACGAGGTTTCCCGTGGACGCTGGCTAGACCAGATACGCCCTGGCGGACGCAAGCCTTGAACCCATTTGTAACTCGTTGCCTATCGGCCGACGAGCTGGGCGGCGAGCGCGATGCCACTTTTGCGTGGCGAGGTTTCCCGTGGACGCTGGCTAGACCAAATACGCCCTGCGGACGCAGACCTTGAACCCATTTGTAACTCGTTGCCTATCGGCCG
The DNA here is from genome assembly GCF_054948205.1 of Urtica dioica subsp. dioica. Lineage (NCBI taxonomy): Eukaryota > Viridiplantae > Streptophyta > Magnoliopsida > Rosales > Urticaceae > Urtica > Urtica dioica. Next base: position 29,964,045 of record NC_142757.1, read on the forward strand.
ACGAGCTGGGCGGCGAGCGCGATGCCACATTTGTGTGGCTAGGTTTCCCGTGGACGCTGGCTAGACCAGATACGCCCTGGCGGACGCAAGCCTTGAACCCATTTGTAACTCGTTGCCTTTCGGCCCACGAGCTGGGCGGCGAGCGCGATGCCACATTTGTGTGGCGAGGTTTCCCTTGGACGCTGGCTAGACCAGATACGCCCTGCGGACGCAGACCTTGAACCCATTTGTAACTCGTTGCCTATCGGCCGACGAGCTGGGCGGCGAGCGCGGACTTGAGACTCAGCTCGAGGACTCATGTAGAGCCTGCACGAGGAGTAGTTAGTTGATTTGTTGACTTGGGACTCAACTCGAGGGCTCTCGTAGAGCCTGCACGAGGAGTTTCGTGAAGAGTCGGTGCAAGGAGTATCGGTCGACTCGCGGACTCGTACTCGACTCGAGGAATGAATTTATCTCGAGGAGACATATGAAGAGTCGGCACGATGAGTATCAGTCGACTCATGGACTCGAACTCGACTCGAGGACTCGCGTAGAGCCTGCACGAGGAGTTTCGTGAAGAGTCGGCGCGAGGAGTATCGATCGACTCGCGGACTCGTAGCTCGACTCGAGGAATGAATTTATCTCGAGGAGACATGTGAAGAGTTGGCACGAGGAGTATCCGTCCACTCGTGGACTCGAACTCGACTCGAGGACTCGCGTAGAGCCTGCACGAGGAGTTTCGTGAAGAGTCGGCGCGAGGAGTATCGATCGACTCGCGGGCTCGTAGCTCGACTCGCGGAATGAACTCATCTCGAGGAGACATGTGAAGTGTCGGCACGAGGAGTATTAGTCGACTCGTGGACTCGGACTCTACTCGAGGAGTGAACTCAACTCGAGGAGATATGTGAAGAGTTGGCGCGAGGAGTATTAGTCGACTCGTGGACTCGGACTCTACTCGAGGAGTGAACTCAACTCGAGGAGATACGTGAAGAGTCGGCACGAGGAGTACCAGTCGACTCGTGGACTCGGACTCAACTCGAGGAGTGAATTCAACTCGAGGAGATATGTGAAGAGTCGGCACGAGGAGTATTAGTCGACTCGTGGACTCGAACTCGACTCGAGGACTCGCGTAGAGCCTGAACGAAGAGTTTCGTGAAGAGCCGGCGCGAGGAGTATCGGTCGACTCGCGGACTCGTAGCTCGACTCGAGGAATGAATTCATCTCGAGGAGACATGTGAAGAGTCGGCACGAGGAGTATTAGTCGACTCGTGGACTCGAACTCGACTCGAGGACTCACGTAGAGCCTGAACGAGGAGTTTCGTGGAGAGTCGGCGCGAGGAGTATTGGTCGACTCGCAGACTCGGAGCTCGATTCGAGGAATGAACTCAACCAGACGAGGTGACGAGCTCTTCAACTCGCTTGGCTAATGAGCTCGGCCAGGCGAGGCGAGCTGATGAGCTCGGCCGGGGGAGGCGAGCTGATGAGCTCGGCCAGGCGAGGCGAGCTGATGAGCTCGGCCAGGCGAGGCGAGCTGATGAGCTCAGCCAGGGCGAGGCGAGCTGATGAGTTCGGCCAGGCGAGACGAGCTGATGAGCTTAGCCAGGGCGAGGCGAGCTGATGAGCTCGGCCAGGCGAGGCGAGCTGATGAGCTCGGCCAGGCGAGGCGAGCTGATGAGCTCAGCCAGGGTGAGGCGAGCTGATGAGCTCAGCCAGGGTGAGGCGAGCTGATGAGCTCGGCCAGGCGAGGCGACGAGCTGGCGAGCTCGAAATCCTGAAAATTCGTAAGAATCGGCACGAGGAGTATCAGTCGACTCGTGGACTCGGGCTCAACTCGAGGACTCACGTAGAGCTTGCACGAGGAGCTACGTGATGAATCGGCACGAGGAGTATCAGTCGACTCGTGGATTCGGACCCGACTCGAGGAATGAACTCATCTCGAGGAGTTACGTGAAAAGTCTTTCATTGGGACCTCCGGCCTAACCATCGGCCCCATGAGACTTTATTATTATTATTATATTTTTTTTCTTTTTGAGTTGTTGTTGAGTTGTTTTTGATGGAGCATTGACCCCTGTTAGCCCCCCGAGTTTCTTGCGTTTGTGAGACAGGCCAAGAAACTCTCGCGTTGGAGGTATACAATAGTGTGAGTTGCATATGTAG